>NW_006256829.1:360975-400279 GCF_000478725.1 Eutrema salsugineum | reverse complement strand
ATCAATAGTATGAGACTATGGTCATTGAATAAGGGATTTAAGGTATTTTGGGAAAACTTCCATTTCAGGAAACTTGCTATTTTAGGAAACTTGCTATATAAGGGAACTTTAAAATCGAACCTTTAGGGTTTATAACCTAGCCGGTTTACTAGGGTTTCCAAATTTAGCTCTAATAGATAAACGTTGGTTTATCTCTTAACCATTTTTTAAAAAAAATCTAGAGATTGATTTTGGAAACTAATTTGAAATTAACCGATTAAGCTTAAACCGATCGGATTGATCGATTAAACAACAAAACCGGTTAAATTAGATTTAATTTTGAAAACCGGTTATTAGGGTTATTAATCGGTTAAGGGATTAAACTAAACGGATTTGGTAGGGTTTAATTTTTATTAGGAAAAACCGATCGGTTTAAACTTAAATCCTATCGATTTAGGATTAGAATTTATCGGTTTATAAACGGTTTAGGTGGATCGATTGGTTTAGAGTTTAAGGGGTCGATTGGTTTAGGATTTAGGAGCTTGCATGGACCGGTTTTAGGGTTTTCAAGGATCGGATCTAAGATAAATAACCGATCGGTTTAGGATTTAAACCGATCGATCTCGGTTTAACGATAGACAAACCAAAACCATTTTAGATCTAGGGTTTTGCAAAGATTTAGGTTTCGGTTTGCAAGGAATTTTAGTGTTTGGTTTAGATGATGCTAGGACCGATCGGTATAGGGTTTGAACAAAGCATTAGGGTTTAGGTTTTATATGATAAAGCCGATTAGGAAAAATAAAACCAATTAGGGTTTTGACAAGAAGAAAGAGGATCAGTTTGGTTATGGTTTTAAAAACGAAAAAGACGATGAAGAATCATGAAAAGAACCGATCCATATTAGGGTTTTCAAAAAAAAACCAAAACTTTGATTAGGATCTATAGTTTTAGATAATACCTTTTCGCCAAATTGATTTCTGACCGGCTTATGATCTGGGAGCTAAAGACCACAGATATCTACTGGAAACTCCTGAGAATGATGGCCAGAAGGGAGGACGAACAGCTGCTACAATGGAGGAACCACTGCTTGGAAAGAATCACCTGCTAAGGTGGGACAGTGCCGATTGTTTTGAGTCTTGAGGGTGCGTCTGGTGTAGGATTGAGGAGCGGTTTTCACCACTAGATTCTTTTCTTCCAGTGCTTCAAAATGATATGTATATCGCCTTCTAACTCCTTGTATTTTGAGAGATATGATCGTTTGAAGTTGAGCTTCGTGCTGATAACGTATTAAGGGAAAAACTCTGATTTTATTATTTCCACAAACAGTGTATATATACATTACATAACTAATGTATCAGAAAACCTAATGGGCCACGAGAGTTTTCAGTTATTTCTTCCTTTTATTTTTAGTTTTATATTGTGATTTCATAACCACAAAATCGTAGAATGACTTATTCTATAAGACTCTGCATTTTTTGTTTATAAATCACGTAATCATATCAAATTAGGAATTTGGAACTAGGAAAAAATAAAGTCGTATTCATCAAATGATATTTTCCAACGGTACACATACCTCTAACAATTTGTATTACGATTCCTACTAACCACGTTTAATGTCCTTTTTACAACTTTCACAAAGATAGTAGTTGTCACTATTTTAGTTAGATCAATTGGACCCGATTTGTTCAATTGCACCAAACTCAGTAGAAAATTCCTTAATTTATTTTAAGAAAAATACTTTAAAATATCAAAATTCTTTTTATTTTATTTTTAAGCACAACTTAATCAGATTTAAAATAGTTTGAATTTCTAAATAATTACTAAATTTCAAAATGTTTATTTTGTGAAGCATTCACTCCCAAACAATCTCCAAGCCTTGAAGGTATTATTAATATCTGAAAGAAAACACATTCAATACGTGAAAAGACAAAAAAAATCAATATGAGTGATATAACCCAATCTCAGTATAATTTTATTTGTATGTTTTTATTTACACTATCAAACTTGATAAATGAATGGTATACCCAGCCTTATAGCCACCACAGTGAACACAACTTGGTCCACTCCTAATAAAAGGAGAAAGTGATGCTTTGTCTTTGGCTCAAACCTTGCCAAAATCTTCAACGGTTTTCTTGTCTTTGCGTATATGTTACGATCGGGTGGTCACAACTCACAACCATGTTTTTATATGATTTTAAATAGGAGATTGTAACTTCATAATTTCCCTTGTTTATCTGATAAATTAAATATTAAAAATTATAAACATTTACTTTTGTAAATATGTTCCGACTTGCATTACTTTTTAGTTTTGGCAAATACTATTTTCTTGTTTGTTTATATATATTTTCGTTTCAGTTAGATAAATTATTTTCAGATATATAAGAGATGTCCACAAGCCTATGAAATATGAACTGGATTACTGGAATATATTTTGTAACTTCCAGAAATGTATTAAATATGTAGTTGTGTCGAGCATTTCAAACAATTTTAGTGGTTTGTCTCTTTGTTCTCTATCAATTGTCGTATTGTACGTCGTTTTTCCCTTGCAAAGCAACCCTAAAAATAAGGTCAAAATTGTTCCACCTATTGTATAATAAACGCAACACGATGACAAACGTAAATAAACGAATAGAAAAACGATTACCATGATTTTGTGTGTCTATTATCACATCAAAAGCTTGAGTTTAAATGTTATATTAATATATTATTAATGGAGTTCAAACAAAGCCCAAAGTCATATGTATAGGATTCTACCTACTCATTCTATCCTTACAAACATTTCATCAAATTTTAATTTCTCCTTACGCTATATCATTATTTTTTAACGAGAATGACTTAGCACTTACACTACCCAATATAATCAAAAGTTTCTTAAAAACCTCATTTCCTTGAGCTACAAACTAAGTTATCTTTATATTTGTTTTATTTTATGTCCATTATTACACTTACAAAGATGATTGATTTTGAAGATTGCACCATCAACGTAAATAAGAAAATATCAAAAAACTTTCAGATAAGAACTATAAAAGTTGTTGGACAAAAAAAAAAGAACTATAAAAGTTAACCTCCGCGCATAGCGCTTTAATTACTGGACTGAAGCAAACCAGATAGTTTTTATTTTTTTCTTTTGTTGCTCTGTTTTTTGCTATACATGTTGATTTTTTCCTTTAGTTATTCTTCGGTTTGTTAGACTTGGTTCAATCATTTGCGGTTAAACAAAGGTTTTTTATCCTTCCTTGCGTTTGACAGCTTAATGTCTTTGGGCCATCATTCATGGGCCTGATAATAATCATTATGGGCAACACGATCCCAGCCGATTTGAAAAAATCGGGTCAAGCGACCCATTTCTTCGGTATTCCACAATATTTTTTTGAAAGATTGATTGCCTTCCACAATTTAATCGTAATTACTACGTAGTCACTAGCACGAGTCATGCAAGGTAATCCATAATTCATAATTGTTCCGAGCTGACGTCATCACCATATCTGAATATATATATATTTTTTTTCCATATCTGAATATTTTTTTTTCTTTGTGCAAGAAAAATGACCTTGTCCCTTAAAGATGATGAGTGATCTTAGCTTTAATTATCGTTTAAGACACTATGTTATGTACGTGACCTATAAATAAATTGATTATTGACCAACAAAAGATCTATAAAATGATTATCGTTTGATTTTACAAAGGGAATAACTAAAAGTATATCGGTCGCCTTTTCTTTTAAATTTCGAAGATAGAATCCAATTAATCCAAGTATGTATCATTTCTTGATCATGCACCTTTAATGAGTGTTCTTATGCTATGATTTTATTTGATTAGTTAGATGAAACCTCAGCATCTTGTTAGTTAATCGGAAAAAATTACAATAGAAATTAATCAATTTAATACTAAAATTTGCCTATAGTAAAAATTAATTTGCATAAGATAAAATATTGATTTATTTTTGGGGTTTAGAAAATTTTAGGTTTTCGATCTATAAAATGATCATAACGTATATTCAAACCCCTCTATGAATATATTGATTGTATATTTTATATATAAAAGTTGCTCAACTCTCTCTATATGAATGTCACATCAGCATTTAAGAGTTGATATGAAAATAATATGTGTCATATTTTTTTAATTTAAAAATATAATTTTTAAAGAAAATTAATAAAGAAAATTTAATATTAAATAACATTTATATAAATATTAAATTAAAATTTATGTTATAATTAAATAAAATTGTTGATTTTTGAATAAACTCTTCATTTTTAATGATATTATATTTTAAATTAATTGATTTATAATAATATATTAACACATAATAAATGATGATCATATTTTTTTAGGAAAATAAAAATATATAAATTTGAAATAGTTTCAAAAACGCATTTAAAATTATATTTAAAAAATAAATAATTGATAAATTTAATATTAAATTTTAAACCACTTCAAAAAATGTATTAATTTCTTATTAAATAATATTTATGTAAATAATAACAAGAATATATGTTATAATTAATTAAAATATTGATAGTTTTTTTGTATAAACTCTTGATTTTTTAAATCTTATATATAAAAATTGCTCAACTCTCTCTATATGAATGCCACATTAGCATTTAAGAGTTGATATGAAAATGACATGTATCATATTTTTTAATTTAAAATTACAATTTTTAAAAAAAATTAATTAAGAAATTTTAATATTAAGTGTTAAGTCACTAAAAAAATGAAAGGTTTTTTCTATTAATTAATTCTTAAATAACATTTATATAAATATTACATGAGAATTTATGTTATAATTAAATAAATTGTTGTTTTTTTGAATAAACTCTTCATTTTTAATGATATTATATTTTAAATTAATTGATTTATAATAATATATTAACACATAATAAATGATGATCATATTTTTTTAGGAAAATAAAAATATATAAATTTTAAATAGTTTAAAAAACGCATTTAAAGTTATATTTAAAAAAACAAAATAATTAATAAATTTTAATATTAAATTTTAAACCACTTCAAAAAATGTATTAATTTCTTATTAAATAACATTTATGTAAATAATAACAAGAATATATGTTATAATTAATTAAAATATTGATAGTTTTTTGTATAAACTCTTGATTTTTTAATAAGATTTTAGTTTAAGTTGATTGATTTATATTAATATACTAACACATAACAAATAATGATTTTTGTTTTTATAAGAAAATACAAAAATATATAACTTTGAAATAGTTGAAAAAAAAAACCCGCACATTACGTGCAAATATTCACCTAAAACTTAATAAAAAAATTTCGTTGTGTAACCCATATTCTATTTTAGCCGATAATATTAGCAGTTTGTATATAGGGAAGATAATAAGCTAATGTTTTAAATAAAACGTGTTTAAGCTCTACCACTTTGGAATTATATGTTTGTATAAATCATGTGTTGTTAGTCGAAGGTTACATAATACTTTGTTTATATGGGATGCTATCATGAAATTAGGAGAAAAGGAAAAAAAAATGGGTAAAGTAGAGTCCTTTTTGCTTTATTGAAATACATACCTGATTGGATCACTGCTCTTTAGTCAAAAATTATAGCTTCCTCGTGCAGGCAACATTATTTGTTAAAATAATGTTGGATATGATGTGGTGATGTTAAAATGTTATCCATCAACTTAGGCCTGTTAAATTGTGGTGGGATACATGTGCAAAATACAACAGAAAGTTTACTTATAATAATGTCATTTTGATTAAAAAAAAACTAGATCAATATATAAACCTCGTAATTAGGTAAAATATTAACATAGTAGCTTTGATATTAATAAGACCTTTTTTGTACTTCAAAAATCGTATGCGTGATCGCAAAATTAGAATTCTTAATAAAAAAATTTGAAGAACTTTCTCAATGTCGACCAGAATATGAATAACTTATATACACATATTATTTGCGAAAATGATTGAAACCTTAGAGCATCCGCAACGTCATATTTGATACCGTTTCTTTCAATTGTTTATATTAAAAATAATTAAAAGAGGAGATTCAAGCTTGAAAACGTCTCTTATTTGAGAACAGGAAGAAACGTTTTTTCCTTCTTCTCCTTACCATGTGTAACATCTCAATTGATTAGGCGAAATTAGGACAAAATTAAAGAAGACAAATTTTTTTTGGAAGAAACTCTATACAATTTTTTCCATTGGACCATGCAAAATTAATGAATCTCTTTAATAAATTTCTTCCATACTTTAAATATTAAAAAAATAAATAAGAAATCAAAATGAATCTCTGCATTGGGATGTTCTTATAAAGCCGTAACGGACAAATAATAAAGATTGAAAAAATCGGGTGAAACAAAAAAAAAAAAGAAAAAGATAAGAAACTTATGCGTCTGACGTCAGCGTAAGAATAGACTACGAGTGGGTCCCTTTATGTTCTTAATTCTGCTTTGGGATGCGATACGAAGGAGAAACAAAACGGAAGTCTCCTAATGGGCCCTACCAAAATAATTACGAACCACACGATTGCTTTACCTCCTCGACACCATTAATCTTGACCGTACGATCCCACACGTAAACTATCTTCTCTATTTCTTCCTTCGTCTTACTCTAGCGGCGAGATTCTCTGCAACTTTCGATTCCTTCCTCTCTCTCTCACCGTTCCTTGTTTCCCTGATCACAAACTTTCTCGATTTTCGTTAATGGAAGATTGGGCTTCGTGATTTTGATTCCATCGCTGAGTGTGTGTCGATTTTGCTTCCACTTCACGTTGTTCCCTTTTGCTTTTCTGATCTTTTGTTTTTGTTTTTCTTCCCGAAGATATTCAGCACCAAATCGGGTTTTGATCAATGAAATCGTGAAATATTCGTGGGTTTATATATTCTTGTGCTGGTATGTTCCTTTCTCTCTTCTTTCTGTTTCTTTCCCGGGAAAATATGTGAGTAACATAATTTTTCGTAAGAGAATGATTTTCTTAGGTGAATGAAAGAATATGGAGGTAGAAATTAGAGCAGATTAAATTACTAATCTAGGGTTTCTCGAGATTGAAATTGAATGCTACTTCCTCCATTACTTTCTCGACTGTGAAACAGAATGTTTGATTCTTCATCAGGAGTTGAAAACTGAATTAGTCTCGTATAAATCGTGGTCAATAATATTCGAGTCTCTTTGAATTAGTTCCAGAGTGTTGAGAGAATCAGTAATCAGCTAATCATAGTGAAAGTTCCTTTTATATT
This sequence comes from Eutrema salsugineum, assembly GCF_000478725.1. Lineage (NCBI taxonomy): Eukaryota > Viridiplantae > Streptophyta > Magnoliopsida > Brassicales > Brassicaceae > Eutrema > Eutrema salsugineum. Next base: position 393,095 of record NW_006256829.1, on the reverse strand, counting down.
GATCAAAGCAGATGAATTTGTAGATGAAATGGCCCCAAGAGCCGAGCTCAGAGGTGCTCTGAAACAGAGCCAAAGAACCTCAGAGATAGCAGATGCAAGATTACCGTCAAATCTGAATTCCACTGGTCGAGGAACGAAAAAGGAGAGTCAAACAGGTGGCAAAGACAATAATATTCGGGTCAGAACGAAACGTTCAAGCCATAACCGAAAGGAATGTGTCAATGAGAGTCTGGAACACAATGACGAGCTTGTGAAATACATGTCCAAGTTGCCAGGCTATCTCCAACGTACGGAGGAGAGAGGAGAACAAAGCGTCCAAAGTAATGTTCTGAATGTTGGAGTCTTGGATTGGGGTCGCCTAGAGAAATGGAAGCATGGTCGAGAAAGAGGCGGTGAAAGATCAGGAAAGAGTGAGAGAAGGGTGTCTTCTATTGCTACAACTTCTACTTCAGGACTAGTTCCCAATGACTCTCATAGGTGTAAGATTGATGATCAGTTGCACACTTGTTCAAAGCTCGGTAAAGGTAAAGCGTCTCGGGACCTTCAACATTCTGTTCATGGAGTTCGATGCACTTTGGAACCTGAGTTCGCGTCTAGGGATTTATTAAATAAGCAGCAAATAGCAACTTGTAGCTATACGTCCTGTGGTAGAGATCGTGAAAGAGTGAATCCTGGGAAGAGCAGAAGTCCGCCTTTATATCGGGAATCCACTTCAGGTTTATTGTCAGAAATGGGGAACTCTGGTGGATCACTAGCTCCGAAGGGAAACTCAGTTTTGCGGGATAAGGAGGCTGAGAAGAGAGCGGGGAAGATACATGCACAAGAAGCAAGAGAAAGAGCTACGGAAAGAGCGAAACAATGTGTTGAGAAGTTAAATGTAGAGGAGAAGATCATTGGAGTTTCGAAAGCTGGTCTTACTTCTGAAAAGCAGGAGAATCAGCAGGTCAGCAATATTGTTCTCCTGCGGTCAAGAAAACAGTCCCGAAGCACTCTTCCTGGTGAACCCGAGATGCCACTTGATGATAACATGAAAGTAGCAAGGGAGGTTAACCGCTCTCTCGACTTTTCCGACAGAGCCAATAGCTCGTTAAGATTGAGATCTCAAATTCCTCGTTCCTGTCCACTCTCTTTCGACCTAGAAAGAGATTCTGAAGATATGATGTTGCCTCTTGGTGTTGATATTTCTGGTGAAAAGGAACGTTTTGGTGGGACAAGAAGGCAATCAAAGACAGGTTCGAGAATATTTGATCTCGAAATCCCTGAAGATGAACTCAGAAACAACAGACACCCTTCACCAAGCAAGCGGTTTAGTTTTAGCTTTGGTCGTCTCAGCAGAAGTTTCACTTTTAAAGAGGATTCATCTGCCCAACCTTTGAATTCTTTTGATGATACCATCAAATCTGATTCTATGAGATTCGATGGTTCAGTTTGTCCGTCTCATTCAAGTAACCCGGAGAGGCAGAACATTTACTCTCGAGTTAGCCCTCTAAAAAGGCTTCTCGACCCTTTACTGAAACCCAAAGGCTCTGAAAATATTCTTCCATCAAAAGCAAGATCAAGTTGTTCCAATCCAAAGCCAACCAACATCGAAGTTCCTCTTCAAGACGAGAAGAAGCAGGATACGTCGAGAACCCGAGCGCTTTTTCAGCTAACGATCAGAAACGGGATCCCTCTATTTCAATTTGTGGTCGATGATAACAACAACAATAACAACAAGAAGAGTAGCAGAAGGAGCATTCTCGGGGCTACAATGAAAAGTTCGCCTTCATCGTTCAAAGATGATTCTGTTCAGTGCTGCACATTCTACTCTGTTAATGAAGTCAAAAAGAAAAGAAGCGGAAGCTGGCTAATCCATGGGCATAAGGAGAAACAACGCGGGTTTGTCTACAATGTAATCGGTCAAATGCGGTTGAGCAACTCCGTGAGCTCAGATTTGACCGAGCAGAAATCCGGAAACATCTCACCTGCGATCAGAGAATCAGTTCTGTTTGATGAATCAGAGCAAGTTAAAGGGAGGGAAGAGGTTGCAGCTATAGTGATCAAGAAGAAGCCGGTCGAAGAAAACTATACCGGCCTCGAAGAAATCAGTGTGATAATTCCGAGCGGCGTCCACAGTTTCCCGGAGAAAGGAGCACCGTCACCATTGATTAGCCGGTGGAGAACCGGAGGGTTATGCGACTGCGGTGGCTGGGATGTCGGATGTAAACTCCATGTCCTCTCCAACAAAACACTCCTCCATGAATTCAACCAAAGCTTCAAACTTTTCGATGAGGTAACATAAACATAGTCTTTTTGAGAATTTGTTAGAGAGAAGAATCGAATTTTAGGTAAGTCGTTTTGCATCGCAGGAAGGAAGTGAACGAGATTCGGGTCCAGCATTGGCGATGACGGAGCTGAAGTCAGATATCTATAGGGTGGAGTTTGGTTCGTGTCTGTCGCATCTACAAGCGTTTTTTGTGTGCGTGACGGTTATAACCTGTGGCTCCCAAGAGGATTCGGTGTCAAAGACCACCGTCAAATCTCCCTCTCCGTTTGCTCCGCCGCTATCTCCTGTTGGTAGGGTCTAAAACCCATAAGCCCAGGACACAAAACAGAGTGATATCTAATGATCGTTTTTCTTTCTTATAAATCCCTAACGTCTACTCTTCTTATGTTGTGTCAACGAAATATTGAATTGTCAAAAAATCTTAGTAAAAATATTATCGAAAAGAAGAGGGAAAGTAAAAACACTATCGAAAAAGAACTAACTATATTATTTTCTAATGATCTGGGTCGGAAGAGTATGATTGAATCAAATCCAATCAATCAATATTCATATAAATCAATAAAAAAAAAGGTTTACATGGATTTATGAGGAAACCAATCCAGCACTAAATTGCTTAAAGAAATGCGGAAGGCATAAAGTACGTTTGATAGTTGATAGAAGAAGATTCAAAGAAAGAAAGACAAAATGTTTCCGTGTAATTAAGAACAAAAAAGGGGAGCATCGATCTAGTAAGACAGATCAACGCTAGTCTTGGGAGATTCAGAGAGGGTGGGGTCCCGAGTGCATTGTGGAAGATTCGACGGCGGAGGAGGTAAGCTCGTTTCCGGAGTTGGCCCATTCTGAACTATGAAAGCCATTATCATTCCGAACGGTAAATGTACGTCCATGTGACAATGGAACATCCATGTACCTACCACATTTTCAATTTATATGTAGTTGGTGAGAAAAAAATAGATGAGATAGGTTTTTAATGCGAAAATTAATATCATAAAGTAAGTATCTAACCAGGATTATCAGCAATAAATCTGAGGACAACCCATCCACCAGAAGGTACACCAACAGTGTTGTGCATTTGTGGGTTAACTAGATTTAGCTTTCTTTCATCTCGGATTGGATCATAGTTACCGAATCCATAACCCAAGACGTAGAAATTAAAGCCGTGAAGGTGCATGGGGTGGCTCTCGGAGGTTACTATTTTTGTGTTCTGCAAAACGATCTCGACTGTAGAATTAAATCTAAGTGTCTTGACGCTAGTCTTTCTCTCTGGATACATCATCTTGCCTTCAGAATCGTTATGGGCTCTGAAATTCGCATAATCGAATTTGAGCGGCGGTTCGTTGGGAAAATCACTAGTGTAGACTCCAGTGACGTTGTAGAAATGAGCCTCTTGCAACGAAATCGTTTTTGGAAGCACAAAAGAATAGTTGTTGAGAGAGCCACTGAGCTGCTGCTCTCCTCCGACAAGGCAGTGCTTTGTGTTGTCCGGATGAAGACACAGCTCTAAACCAAGCCCGATGGTCATGAACATCTTTTCGTCCACGTGTCGAGGTACCGGGGTCCAGTGGGGTCCACCCACGAGGCCGGTGATGTTCGAGGAGAACCTATGAGCGGTGGATTCGTCGTCCATCCCAGGCATCGACGGTGTAACCACCGGGGATGCTGACGTGGCGCCCGCGTAGATGACCAAGCCTCTGGTGGTGGTGTTAGGGGGAACCGACGATCCCTGGTTGGCACTGTTGTAAGGGCTGATGGACATGAAGTAAGATCCGATTGGCTGGTCGGCCGTGAGAAGTGCGTCGATGGTTTGTCCCGGCGTCAACATCATCACATCGCTCACGTAAGGCGTCGTGTAGACAGCATCTACAGCCACGACCGTCACGTTGTGGTTAGCTATTTTGAAGAAGAGGTGCTTGTTGAGCGCTGCGTTTATAATCCTTAGCAAATATGTTTTTCCTTGTATTACCTTGAGATTAAACATCCCTACCGATCGAAACCCCACCCCCAAAAAAAAAAAAAAAAAAAATCATTATTATTAATTATTTTTTGGTAAGATAGATCGAGATGTTTGTTTCAGAAAAGAACATCAAAATTAAGCAAAGAATGAGTGAGTATTACTGTTCTTGGAGCAAGGATATGAATCTCCAGCGAGGCCATTGATGAGGTAAGCATCCGAAACCGGAGCTGGCCGTGTTGCGATAAGTCCAACGTCCATGTCCCACCATTGTTCTTGCATAATCGTATCATTTTCCTTTTCAGTCATTATATACGTACTATCATAATATGCATAACGAATATGTTTAACCGTCCAAACGCAAACATTTTTAATTACTCTCTGGATCGAAGAAGCTCAAAAACAACCTAATTTGGATTCTTATCAACCCGAAGCAACCTTTAAAAATATTTAGATTTTTTTCACAACCAAATATTATCTTTTATTATTTATTTATTCGTAGAAGCAGCTGTTCCAAACAAAGAAACGTATAAACTAGAAACATAAAACTTGTTGACCTAATAACCCATATATGATAGCCGGTTTTGCGTCTTGATAATTGGGTTTAATTAATTACAACCCAATGCTTACCAAATATGAGAAGAACTTCTTTGTATGGTTTAAGAAAAGGGTAAGGACCACCAGATCGAGGACGGATGATTAGCGCGCCGTGAAGAGTGGCACGTAGATTAGTGGTGTGTGCGTGCCATAACAATGTACCTTCTTGTCCCGTGATTTCGAATCGATACGTGAAGTTGTTGCTTGGTTGAATCGCACACTGAGTTATCATATCCGCGCCATCCATCCATGAGCTCTTCCGTTGAAACACTCCATGCCTATTTATGTATGACATCAGCAAGAAAATTATTGAACACAACAACAACAAAAATCCATTATGTGATGAACTACATACATCATGAGATCAATAAGTTTAATTACCAGTGGATGGTTATATTGTAAGTTGAGTTGTTGATGACATTAACCACAAGAGTGTCGCCTTCTCTAACGTTTATCGTTGGACCGGGAAGACTTCCGTTAACGGCTGGTATCATTTGATCCTTGCACAAAGGCTTCACCAAGACGTTTTTGACCTGTTTTTTTGACGCCGTTAATATTGCCCCGCCATATATTAAATTTCCATTAGTAGCATAGTTAAAACAACATGTCTAAATTCTTTGTGTTAATGTTTACGTTAGAGTATACATGTATATTTAATAAAAATGAATCCAAAAACCTAAACATCTTTAGTAAAATGTTTCATGTAAACGACAAACGGAAACGGAAGAAAGATCAGTTGTGTATTTATAATTTCCAGTTTATTTTTCATTCGAGAATTTAGTTTTCCTGAACAAAAGAACACTAAAGCAAATCAAAAGAGAACACTAATGATACAATATGCACAATAGGATGATTGACAATTTATTGAAATGTCGATCAAATCTTTATCCTAAGTTCAAGTATGCAAAGAAAAAGAAAAACTAATCGCTACATCTTGAAATTTTGTAGCATCTTCTTTTTATTTTTATTTTTGAAAAATTAATAAATAAAGAGAGTGGTCGAATAGTAAATACGTGGAAAACATGTTCGACGATTGCTGCGGAAGCAATGGAGGAAAAGAGAAGAAAGACAAAGAAAGCTTGGGCTGCTAGATAATGACGAAGACGAGGCATTGTTGATGTAAGGATATCAAAATGCCGTCGTTAATCAAATTGTGTTAAACTAAATTTTGTAATTAGGTGATTTTGTTGTGAGAGACCGTAGTATGGGTTATTTATAAAGGAGAGGAATGCATGTGAACAAGTTTTGACAACGTTTTTGTGGTTACGAGATTATTATATGATAATCTCTGTGGAAATGGCAATGCCTAGCCACGACAAGTAATTAAAATAAAAGAAAATCAATGTTCATCATGACCATTTTATTTGATCATTAGTTGAATTATGTTTAGATAGACAAATAGATAAATAAAGTTTTTTAAATAAAAAATAAATGGTTTTATAATCTATGTGTAAGAAGTAAGAACCTTAACATCAATTATTTTAAAATCAATGTTCATCATCACCCTTTGTATTCTGAAGTTTATTCTATATACCATTGGTTGATTTATGTTTAGATTGATAATAAATAGATTTATTTTTTAAAGATTAAAACTATTTCTTATAATCTGTGGTTAATCACTTTAACATCAATTATTCGGAAATGGAGAGAATAGTGTTTTTCTATTTCAAATTGGACTAATGCAAAAATTAAGATAATTTAATAAGGTAATTTTTTTTATGTGTAGAAACTAGCTCGCATATGGTTTTAATAATTGATTAATAATAATTATAATCCTTGGAAATACTTCAGTGGGTTGCATCTCATATTTTTCTTATAATCATTTATGATAAAGTTAATTTTTATTTTGAAGCTGCGTCTTTTTTTCATAATTTTCTATATATATCTTTTCACTTAGAACTATCTGAGAGGATCACATCTCTTTTTACGTCGTCACATTGTAACCAATACTAATAATCCAATAAGTGTTTTAGAAAGTTACATATTTTTATCATAAGAGTTTGTTTTGTACCTTTCACTTATAAGGGTGGCAAGTAAAAAAACATTCTCGCGGCGGCTTATTACATGAAAACAATTCCAGACGGCGGCGAGATCTGATGGAAGAGTCTTTGACGGCGGCTTATTTCACGAGAAAAAACAAAAACAATTGCCCCTATGGCATTTTAGTTTTATGTACAATTAATAAATTATTAGTCAGTGGCAAATAAAAACAGTATCAGACGTGATTGCATTTTGCACACTTTCCTCTTCCATTAATTTAGCATGAGGTACATGATTTTTTTTTATATAACAAATATTTAGACTAAATGCATTAACATATATTTTACATGCACTAATTACTTATCAGGACGGGGAACATCCGCCACTTACCCAAAACTACGATTTGAAATCGTTAAAACAAATTTAAAAATGAATAATCCGAAATAATATTCAATTTAAATAAAATCAATAATCAAATCTCCATCTTCAATATTATTTCGGCAGCCATCAAGCAGAGGCAGCCCTGAGTATTGAAAGCAACCAAATATATTAAAATGGCAATATCTGTGTCATTACGCCTACTACCGGCCGGATAAAAAAGAGAAATGTACGAATATATTACCTAATACCTGCTCTTTTCATCGGTTTCATATTAATAATTAAAAAAAAAAGGAGATTTTCTTGTGAGAAAATCGAAGGAAAGCTTATGCGATTATAGTTACATCATTATTGTTTTATTGCTTTTGCTTCACCTGCTATTAGGTGACCTCTGTATGAAATAAATACATGAGATCGCGTTTTAATAGTGAGTTTGCAAATTTTTCCTAGTAATTAAGGAAACCAGCCCTGGTTCGGTTGATGGTAAACAAATTTTTACATCTTAAATTCTTTTTTTTTTTTTAAATTAGAATCTTCATTCACAGTCTGTTTGTACTGAAGTTCTTATGTTTTTTTTCAAATATATATATGTTTGACCCATGCCCTTATAAAAACAAAATATATATGTTTTCTCAAATATATTATTTTTATAAACAAATTAAATGACCTCGCATGATTCACCATAGTCTATTTCTTGGTGTTGGACTGATCAATATCGTTTTGACTTTTCTGTGTGTGTGTGTGTGGACGACTTGTCTTTTAAATTATGATTGATCTAAAATTACACTATATATATTACAAAAACAAGAAAAGGAAACGAACTAAAACATGAAATCAAAGGCTATTTCATATAGCAATGGCCAATGGGGCTTTAACCGTAGGGGCGTCCGGCAATACCTCGTCGTAAAACGAACCAACTACTAATGATCTCAGACATCGAATCGAACGGTAGGGGTTGATCCGTCTCGCTTAACACAACTCGGGCCAAAATGAAACTATATCAACATTTGATCCATATATGTACTATGACCATCAAATTCTTACGGTGGTTCAACTTGGTTCAGCTTAATCTTATAACTAAAGTTATATAAAAAAAAATGATTTGAAAAAAAATAAGAAGCCAAAACGTATTGTAATTAAAATTTATCGGTTTTAAAATGAGATCAAACCGTGACGAGACTAAATCAATTTAGCTCAGTCAACATATGTATATAGATAAAAGGAGAAATTAGTTCAGGCTCTGAAAATTACCCAAGTTCTAGCATTGGTGACAGTAATATATAATAAGACAAAAAGAAAAAATCCCGAAACCTGAGAAAAAAACGATTTCAACAAAAAAAAAGCAGAAACAATTAGTACGGTTATTAGTACGTAGTTAATAGTAAATTTTTTAACCTAGCTACTTGTAGCTAGTAAGAAAAATCAACTTTAGCCGTGGGAGAGTCATAAATCGTTGGATCCCGAGTGCATTGTGGAAGATTCGACGGCGGAGATAGCAAGCTCGTTTCCCCGTTTTGAACTATGAAAGCCATACCAATTCCGTACTGTAAATGTGCATCCATGTGACAATGGAACATCCATGCACCTGCATTTATATAACATAAAAATTTCATGTTAACCCATCGACATATATTTATATTATACGTTATTTTTTTTGGCAAAATGTTTCTAACCAGGATTATTGGCGATAAATCTGAGGACAACCCATCCACCTGGTGGTACACCGACGGTATTGTGCATTTGCGGGTTAAGTAGATTTAGCATTCTTGCATGGCGGATTGGATCGTAGTTGCCGAATCCATAACCCAACACATAAAAATTGAAGCCGTGAAGGTGCATTGGGTGGCTCTCCGTGGTGACTATCCCTGTGTTCTGCACAACGATCTCTACTGTAGAATTGAACTTAAGTGTCTTGACGCTAGTCCTTTTCTCCGGAAACATCATCTTGTAGTCAGATTCCGTACGCATTACGAAATCTGTATAGTCAAATTTAAGCGGTGGCTGGTCGGGGAAATCGTCGGTGTAGATTCCAGTGATGTTGTAGAAATAAGCCTCTTGCAGAGAAGTTGATTCCGGATACATAAATGAACGGTTGTTGAGAGAGCCAGCGTAGAGTTGACCTAAGTATCCAGGACACTTAGTACCCAAAGGACATGGCTCTAAGCCAAACCCAACCGTTATGAACATTTTCTCGTCCACATGGCGAGGCACTGGCGTCCAATGGGGTCCACCCACCAGGGCGGTGATGTTCGAGGAGAACCTATGAGCAGTGGATATGTCATTCAGCTCAGGCATCAATGGCATCACTGAGGATGATGATTTGACAGTATCCTCGTAGATGATTAGGCCTCGGGTGACTTGGGCCGGGAACGGTTGTCCATGTGCACTAGTGTAAGGGCTGATGGCCATATAGTACAATCCCGAGGGCTGGTCCGCGGTCAAAAGTGCGTCCACGGTTTGTCCAGGTGTTAAGATCATGACATCGCTAACGTAAGGCGTTGTGTAGACAGCGTCTAAAGCCACAACTGTCACGTTGTGATTGGCTATTTTGAAGAAAAGGTGACTGTTGAGCGCTGCGTTTATAATCCTTAGCAAATATGTTTTCCCTTGTACTACCTTGAGCTTAAACATCCCTACAGAAAATCATTTAAAAATAAATAAAAAAGCTCAACATTAGCTTTTGAATTTGAGTAAAGATTGAGTATTACTTTTCTTAGAGCAAGAATATGAATCTCCAGCAAGGCCATTGATGAGGTAAGCATCGGAGAGCGGAGCTGGCCGTATGTTGAGAAGTCCAACATCCATGTTCCACCATTGTCCTTGAATAATCAATTCGAACAAATTAATTAACAACATTAGTAATTTTATAATATATATGTTATAGCGAATGTTTCATCCTCCTAACGTAATTAGTTAGTTACTAACTAATTAGGTTGCCGCAAAAAAAAAGGGATTTATGTTCTTAACTAAACTCGAACCATCCTAGTCATGAATAAGTGTCAGTATTATTTATGTTCTTAAAAAAAAGGGATTTATGTTTTAGTCATATTACATTTCGATAAAAAAAAAAAAAACTTCTTTTATGCAAATAATAAATTTATCCCAATATATATCACTTTTGGCAAAAAAATTGCTTACCAAAAATGAGAGGAACTTCCTTGTAGGGTTTAGGAAAAGGGTAAGGACGCCTAGATCGGGGACGGATGATGAGAGCCCCGTGAAGAGTCGCTCGCAGATTTAAAACATGTGCGTGCCATAATAATGTACCTTCTTGTCCGGTGATATCGAATCGATACGTGAAGTTATTACTTGGTTGAATCGGACATTGAGTTATCATATTCACACCGTCCATCCATGAGCTCTTCAACTGAAACACTCCGTGCCTATAAACATATCATTTTTTATTGAACACACACAACAAAAGTTAAATAATTATTTGATAAAATTATAACATCGAAATCAATAGGTTTATTACTTACCAGTGGATAGTTATATTGTAGGTTGAGTTGTTGATGACATTAACCACAAGAGTGTCGCCTTCTCTAACGTTTATCGTTGGACCGGGAAGACTTCCGTTAACGGCCGGTATCATTTGCTCCTTGCACAACGGCTTCACCAAGACGTTTTTGATCTGTTGTTGGCCGACGCCGTTAATATTGTCCCGTCATATATTAAAGAGTTGCCCGTGTAGATTAACAACGTGCGGATGCCGTAAAAATGTTAAACTCACAGACACAGTCCAAACATTTCAAATCAATTTAATTATAAACATAAATACCAAATTAATGGAAGAAGAAAATTTCGTTTGCCAAATTAATCTAACTGTCCCCAGCTAATCTAACTGACCCCAGCTTTTAGTATTGTATAAATATTGTCGTATATGACATAAATGCCATATTTTTGGTAATAGTTTTCTATATATTTAGTCAGCTTAATCTGTTTCATGTCCTAGTTTTCTATATGATTTCAGATTTGAAATACTTCTATTAGTTTCCGTTAATATTTCTTACGATTAGTTTGTTACATAATTTTATTCACTCATTTGATAAATTATAAATTATGTATTATTTTACTTTTGATATACTAAACTGTTTTTTTTTCTACAAATCATGAAATTCATGATCATATGTATTACATCAAAATAGTGAAACTATTTTATTGCTTTTTAGAAAAATTTACCAGTTATTTTACTGCTCAAATAATAAATCTAAATAAAAGGCTTTAATAGGTTTTAAGCCCCAAAAATATAGGCACGGCACTGTAGCTAGTATATACAATAAAATGAAATATGATATCATGTGAGCAGTAAAATAACTGGTAAATTTTTTTCTTTTGTTGAATTTCATTGCTTTTTAGAAAAAAAAAACAAAAATAAGGAGAGAGTGGCGCATAACAATACATACGTGGAAAACATGTTCGACGATAGCTGCTGAAGCAATGGAAGAGAAGAGAAGAGCGACGAAGAGAGCTTGGATTGCGAGAGGCATTGTTGATGTAACGATATGAAAGCGCCTTCGCAAGAGAAGGAATGATAAGTTGTGACTTTGTGAGATATATACTCGTGTGCTTATTTATATAAACGACGAATAAGTTTTTTTTCAACATTATTATATAATAACATTGAGCTATCAATGAGCGAAAAACAGCAATCTCAAAAACGTGCACAGTAGCCTTTCCTCATGCATTAGCTGTCTAAAACCTTCTCCTCATTTGGTCTTTTGTTTAATATGAAAACCTTCTCGAAAGGACATTAGCTGACTTTGCCATGTGAAAACATCATTCAGTTTTTTTTTGTGTGTGTGTGTGATTGTTTTGAAACCTTTGTAATATTTCTATATCAAAGGAAATCCAAAGGCCAGATTTTGACGACCCAGTAAACATCCAATTGACCAAATATATAAAAATGGCCATTACTATCTTTTTTTTTTAGTAATGGCCATTACTATCTAACTACACCTACTAGCGTATATACTATATATATTATGTATATATAATATATATATATCCACTAATGTCTAACTACGCCTACTAGCGTGTATATAAAATATTAACGCTAATAGAAAAACAGAAAGAATTTCAGGATGGAAAGAAACTTGATGTAACTTAGAAAAAAAGCTATAGCAATTTGAAAAGAAATTTGATATTTTCGAAAAAATTAGAACTGTAAAAAAGATTTAGAACACTTCTAAAGAGAGGTCTCAACACTTTTAAGAATTTTGATTTTATTTTATTATTAAAAGACTGAAAAACTATATCGATAAAAAATTAAGAAGTTCTGGTTTGGTATTAGTCTTCTTTAATACTTTTCCCTAAACGAGCGTCCCATTAACCACTACTGAATTTAAAGAAAAAAAAATACGAATCATCAACTCCTAATGATGTCAAACATCGCATCTAACGGTGAGGGTTAATCCGTCTCGCGTCACACAACTCGGGCAAAAATGAACCTTTATCAACAACAATGGATCCAGTTAATGTTATTATGACCATCAAATTTTTACCGTGGTTCAATTTTTACCGTGGTTCATCCCACAAATTCAACTTGGTTTAGCTTTATCTTATAAAGAAAGCCAATTTTCTTCAAGAAAAAAAAAACGAACCTAGCTAATTCTAGTAAGGCAGATCAACGTCTGTTGTTGGAGATTCATATATGGTCGGATCTCGAGTGCATTGTGGAAGATTCGACGGCGGAGGAGGTAGGCTCGTTTCCGGAGTTGGCCCATTTTGAACTATGAAAGCCATTATAATTCCGTATGGTAAATGTGCATCCATGTGACAATGGAACATCCATGCACCTGCATTTATATAACATAAAAATTTCATGTTAACCCATTCGATATATATATATATATGTTATTTTTTTGGCAAAATGTTTCTAACCAGGATTATTGGCGATAAATCTGAGGACAACCCATCCACCTGGTGGTACACCGACTGTATTGTGCATTTGCGGATTAACTAAATTTAGCTTTCTTGCATCTCGGATTGTATCATAGTTACCAAATCCATAACCCAACACATAAAAATTGAAGCCGTGAAGGTGCATGGGATGGCTCTCTGCGCTGATCATAGCCGTGTTCTGCACAATGATCTCGACAGTTGAATTAAATCTAAGTGTCTTGACGCTAGTCTTTCTCTCTGGAAACATCATTTTGTAGTCAGAATCATCACGAACTTTGAACTTTGTGTAGTCAAATTTGAGCGGTGGTTGGCCGGGAAAATCATTGGTGTATACTCCACGAATGTTGTAGAAATAAGCTTCTTGAAGAGAAATCGTGCCCGGGATCACAAAAGTACGGTTATTGAGAGAACCAGCGTACCGTTGACCTAACGGACCAATACACTTGGTTCCCAAAGGGCATGGGTCTAAACCAAGCCCCATCGTTACGAACATCTTCTCGTCCACGTGGCGAGGCACTGGCGTCCAATGGGGTCCACCAACGAGGCTGGTGATGTTCGAGGAGAACCTATGAGCGGTGGATACTGCATCCATCCCTGTAGGCATCAACGCCACCGTCGGGGATGTTGTCGACGTGGCACCTTCGTAGACGATTAAGCCTCTGATGGAATTGTTGGCGGGGACCGGTATAAAGGTATTGGCGCTAGTGTAAGGGCTTATGGACATGTAGTACATTCCGATGGGCTGATCGGCGGTTAGAAGTGCGTCGACGGTTTGTCCCGGCGTCAAGACCATCACATCGCTGACGTAAGGTGTCGTGTAGACAGCATCTACAGCGACAACTGTCACGTTATGATTGGCTATTTTGAAGAAGAGGTGAGTGTTGAGCGCCGCATTTATGATCCTTAGCAAGTATGTTTTTCCTTCTACTACCTTGAGTTTGAACATTCCTATTACCGAAGCCAAAATATAAGAAAATCGTTTAATTTTGTTATCATAAGCGATTTTTTTATTAACTTTTGATTTAAGTAAAAAGAACGAGTATTACTGTTCTTGGAGCAAGGATATGAATCTCCAGCGAGGCCATTGATGAGGTAAGCATCGGAAATGGGAGCTGGCCGTAAATTAAGAAGTCCAATATCTGTGTCCCACCATTGTTCTGACATAATATTTTTTTTTTTGTTCAAACAAATTATTATTATTATTTTTTTTTGGTTAACGAGGAAGGGTTCATGCCGAGGCCAGCCTTTGTTTACCTTATGCCATGACATATAATATTCACTCTACTGAAAATCAAACTAGAATCACAATAGATCAACCCCCTATGGATAAAAACTAATAGCCCGCTTCATCGGTAATAAACAAACAAATCAATTAACAATTTGGTTAATATCATAACTAGATTCTAACCCCGTGCATCCGCACAGAAATATTTTTTATTGTTTAACGAATTTTATAATATAATTTGTGTTTTTGAGTTTAGATATAATTATTTTTATAAATATATTTTTAATAAGTGAAAATATTGATTTTTGTGTTTAAATATATTTTTATAGTATTAAAATTAATTATGATTATAAAAATATAATTTTAACCCTTCCACTAATATTAATTCAAAATGAACTATTATAAAAACATAATTCTAACTTTTCCGTTCATATACCGTATAATATAAATATTTGTTAAAAGTTTGAGATGTATTAACAGTATTATTTAGCATTATAGTTTTCTAAAATTTAATCAACGAAAGGAGTGTACAACTGGTTTTTCAAACCACATTATAGTGTATGCAATAATTTTTAATTTTTTATGTTTTAATTTTGTATAAAAAATATATTTTCGATATACATGTATAATTCAAAATTAGTGATTTTAGTTAACAAAATATTTTTAACCCGATTTTTGTATATATTTTTAGTTCTCTGAATTTTAAAAAATATATTTTTAATAAACATTTGAATTTTACCTATTATTTTATTATTAATTTGTAAATAAATCATAATCGTAAATATATTACATAAACAACATAAATATCATATCATTTACATCATTATAAATATTTTATATTTCAAATATGACCATTATTTTTCATATGTGAATTATTTTGTTTTCAAAAATTCTAGATATTTTTGATAAAAATGTTTAATAGTATAGAAATTATTTAAATTAGAATCTTTAAATCAAATCTAAATTAATATCTGATATATTATTTTTAATCAAATCAAATCAAATCTAAATTATCTATATTTAAGGAACTCTAAAAATATTTAAATTAATAACTAATTTTCGAAATTAAATATAAATAATTATTAAAATTATTTTTAAATACTTAAAAAAAATTAGGAGTGTTTGGAAGCAAGTACTAAACATGCTTCTGTTATAATAGATATGGAATAATGAAAATCCTCCAAACGTAAATATTTATCAAGCGAATGGATAACCCCTTTTAGGAGTGAAATAAAGATTATGTTACTTTGTTTCTGCTTAAAATTTACCAATGAAGAGGACTTGGATTAAAAACTATAGTATTTCAACTACTTTTAGCTAATTAATACAGCTGAAAAAGTGTCCATTCATTCACAACAAATATAAAGCATACTTATTATACGCATTAAATGACCAATCTAATAATACACGGTGAATAGTCAATGTTAACAAACAGAAAAAAAAAATCCGATTTTGTTCTTGATTTCGGCTTAAATAAAAAATAGAAGAAATGCTTACCAAAAATAAGAGGAACTTCCTTATAGGGTTTAGGAAAAGGGTAAGGACGTCCAGATCGAGGACGGATGATGAGAGCCCCATGAAGAGTGGCTCGCAGATTAACAACATGCGCGTGCCATAACAATGTACCTTCTTGTCCGGTGATATCAAATCGATACGTGAAGTTATTACTTGGTTGAATCGGACATTGAGTTATCATATTCGCTCCGTCCATCCATGAGCTCTTCAACTGAAACACTCCGTGCCTATAAACAAATATTTTTTATCGAACACACAAAACAAAATATATATCATTATTTGATGAAATTATAATATCGAAATCAATTGGCTAGTTAATTACCAGTGGATAGTTATATTGTAAGTTGAGTTGTTGATAACATTAACCACAAGAGTGTCGCCTTCTCTAACGTTTATCGTTGGACCGGGAAGACTTCCATTAACGGCTGGTATCATTTGCTCCTTAGAGCATGTGCATTAGAGGGGTTTAGAGAAAGTTGTTTAACATTAATATAATACTTTTTTTTACTTTAAGGATAATTAAGCAATTTTTATCATCAAGTGTTTTATTAGTGGATTGGGTAAGAATTGCTTAGTAATAAAAAATTAATATTTTTTTAAAAAATTTATTAACTTAATTTTTAATTTTTTTCTATCAAGTGTTTAATTTTTAATTTTTTTAATTTTTTTAAAAAAATTAATATTTTTTTTAAAAAAAAAAATTCTACCTCCAATAGAAATGCGACACGTCGCTAAAGGGTTTCAACATGGGTCGACCCATAAAAACCTTGGAGAAGGGCCGACCCTTCTTTTTATGGACTTCACTTTCATTATTTTATCCAATAATATTCTTTAGCTACCCACCTCAAAATTCTTAAGGACCTTCAATGTTCATGCTCTTACACAGCGGTTTCACCAAAACGTTTTTTACCTGTTGTTGACGCCATTAAGATGGCCCCGTCATATTTATTAAAGAGTTTGCGCGTTTGTAATTTCGTTTGCATTTGTAATTAGAAAAACTTTGTTAAAAAAAAACAATGAAAAATGCAAACAACTTTTTTCCCAACAGAAAAGCGTGAATGCATAAGCAACAGTCAATACCAAATCATATACGACAATATTAATACAATACTATAAGCTTGGGGCAGTTAGATTAGATCCACCAAATAAGGTAAAAAATTAAATGGAGGAAAATACAATCAAGCACATGCATACGTATCACCTTTTCCTGTTTATAGGAAAAGACGCCGTGTTTAATATATTTAAAAAGATGCAAGTGCCTCCAGGCCCCATTTCACAGTTTTAATTTTGGAGTCCCAACTTTTCATATTTCTACGAATGGTTAAATAATGGGATATATGATTATATGCTTACTTATTTTGGTTATTTTTGGTAATAGTTTGTAAGAAATTTAGTTGGGTTAATCTGAATAATGTCCTAGTTTACTATAGGATTTCAGATTTGAAAACCACTATTGTTTTACGTTAACGATATTGGTTTGTCACATAATTTTCTTCACTCATTTGAAATTATATATTACTTTACTTCTGATATATTACATCAGAATAGTAAAAGTTTTTTTCTACTATACCGAATTGCTTTTATGAAAAGAAATTCACATTTTTTAATAATAAATGTAAATCAAGGTTTTTATAGCGCTTTAAGCCCCAAAATTGAAATAAATTGAAATATGATATAATATGTGCAGTAAAATAACTGGTAGATTTTTTTTTGGTTGAATTTCATTACTTTATAGAGAAAAAAAAACATAATTAGGAGAGAGTGGGATAATAATAAATACGTGGAAAACATGTTCGACGATAGCTGCTGAAGCAATGGAAGAGAAGAGAAGAGCGACGAAGATGGCTTGGATTGCGAGAGGCATTGTTGATGTAAGGATATGAAAACGCCTTCGTTACCCAAAAAAACGACGGATACGTTTTTTCAACGTTATTATATAATAATATTGAGTTTATCAATGAGTGAGAAATGCCAATCTCAAAAACGATGTACAGTAAGCTTTCCCCATAACATTAGCTGTCTAAAAGCTTCGGCTCTTTAATAGCAAGCTACCTTTCTGTCCACAAAGAACTTCTTTGTTTAATATAAAAACCTTCTCCAAAGGGCATATACACACGTTTATGCGACTTTGCCATGTGTATATATATATATATATATAACGACAAAAAATATATATATATATATTATTTCATATAAAAACCTTCTCGAGAGGGCATATACTCACGTCTATACGCGACTTTGCCATGTGAAACATCATTCTTCTTTTTTTATTTGTGTGTGATTGTTTTCACTTATACGTAATATATATCAAAGGAAATCCAAAGGCCAGATGTTGACGACCCAATTGCAAACAACGTATTGACTAAATATATTAAAATTGCCACTGATATCGAATTACACCTACTAGCGTATACTAATATATATATATATATAATAGTTGACGCTAAGAGCTATAGAATTTCGGAAAGAAATTTGATGTTTTAGAGAAAATTAGATCTTTGAAAAGGAGTTACAATCCCAACCACTCACCCACTAAATTAATGTCAATGAACTTTTAGAAAATCACCTCTAAAATTAGAGAATCCTTTATAAAAAAAAATTCTTGTTTACTAACCTATAGATAAATCAGATCTTTAATCTTCACTTTTTTTTAAAAAAAAAAAACTTTAATCTTCACTTTCCCTCATACGTTTCTCTCAATCATACTTCACCTATAGTGACCAATATTAAACTGATTCGTGATTCACCGAAACTCTTTATCTAATTAATTATTCGCATAGATCGACTCTTATATATTTAAAAATCCAATAAAGATGATAAATGGATGCTCTCTTTTCGTACATTTGTTCAGAGGAAATAGACACACAAATGAGAAGTCCATGCTTAATACATATTTGTATCCAATAGTCTTCCTATTTCTCATTTTGTTTTGCTACAATCCTTAAAAAAACGATTATCTAGTGAGAAAAGTTGAGGAAATTTAAAGATTTCTTATTACAGTTTCTGATTTATTTATTCTGCTTCATCTGAAATTATCAATGTTGTTTCTTTCTTTTTGGTCAATTTGTTTTTTCTTTGCCAGGTTCCTTTGATATTTGTATTACTCCACTACTCAAAATGCAGTGATAAGCAAGAGATTTTTGGTTGAAGAGTATTGGGCCAAAGGATAAAGTTGATTATTATCTGGGCTGATTCATGTCAACTCTAGGCCATTTAGATACGAAGAAATTTTGCAAACCTTATTGATCTAACTAGCCCATTTAAGTAATTCCTTCTTTTTTTTTTTCCAATTTGATTTCATTTTAATATTAAAAGATTCCAAAAAAACTATATATAAAAATAAAACTAATAAAATCCGGTTTGGACCGTTTGGTATTAGTCTTCTTTAATACTTCTCTAAACGAGCGTCCCATTAACCACATATATATATATATATATATATATATATTTTTGGTCATTGATTCAATTCAAATATCTATTGCCAGTAATAATAATTTAATTAACCCTAAAAATACAAAAATTGATAATTACGATATTTACTCCTAAACTACTGTTAACTTACTAATAAAAGTATCCGTAGATTTTAATATATAGTTAGGAAAGCATGATTCATGACCAAAACCAGTAGATATGCTTATTTTATGATATTACAATAGGTTCGTTTGACATTTTTTGCCGTTATTAAATCTACTTACTTATGTAGGATATTATGCTAATTTTCTTACCATTATAAATAAATGCTGTTGATTTGAATTTGTTTCAAAAACGTAAAATAAAAAAAAGCAGAAAAGAATTATCTGGAGGCGGGAGTCTTAGCCGGACTTGTGGAGGAACAGTTTTGGCCGGCGGAGATGGGATGCATTTGCTTCAAGTCTTGGCGGCGACAATCTCCACCGTCGATTAAATCAACGGCCATCGATGATCTCGAAAACGATAGAGACGATGGCGACGACGAGGGACATTATCCGCTGATTTTCCGGGAGTTAAGCTTGGAGGAGCTGAGAATCGCCACCGACGGATTCTCCGGAGGAAACATCGTATCGGAGCACAACGATTGGGTACCAAACATCGTCTACAAAGGCAGACTCGGCGATGGTCGTCGAATCGCCGTCAAACGGTTTCAGAGACTTTCATGGCCTGATCCTTTGGAATTCACCGTTGGTCTTTTTGTTCACCCTTAAAAAATTGAGAATTTCGGTTTTGAATTTTTGGTCAAATTTGGTTTGGTCTTCTTAAAATTTCAGAAGGAAGCACAAGCAGTGGGGAGATTGAGGAGTGAGCATATGGCGAATATGATTGGTTGTTGTTCTGAAGACAACGAGAGACTTCTTGTCGCCGAGTATATGCCTAATGGAACTTTAGCAAAGCATCTCTTTCACTGTAATAACATCTCTTTCTTCTCCTTTTCTCACTGATGTGATGATTTGTTTTCTCAAAGTTTCGTTTTTTTGAAGAAGAGTGTAATGTGTTATCAGGGGAGAAAAGACCGATGAAATGGGAAATGAGGTTAAAGGTTGCGTTGCAGACCGCAAGAGCTTTAGAGTTTTGTAAAGATAAGGGAATAGACTTATACCATGATCTTAATCCTTACCGGATATTGTTTGATAAGGTTAATGCCAAACTTTTTTTTTGTCTTTTTGGTTTTCATGCCAAATCTTGATTCTCACGTCTCAAAGTGCTTTGAAATGACAGATGGGGAATCCTAAGCTTTCTTGCTTTGGTCTCTTGAAGAATAGCCACCAAGGGAAGAATCATAGTACCAACTTAGCATTTGCTCCTCCTGAATATTTGCGCCTAGGTACATATCATTTGTGTGTGTCAATAAGATAAAAATAGCTCAAATTCTCATACAAACTTGTTTCTACCAATAACCTTTTTTCAGGTACTCTGATACCGGAGAGCGTTACATTTAGCTTTGGGACCTTATTGTTGGATCTTATGAGTGGCAGACATATCCCTCCAAACCATGTACCAAACGTCTTTGCATTTGTAACATTCTCTAGGTAGGACTTGGGCATTTTTTATATATTAATATGCTGTGATATTTGTGCAGGCACTTGATTTGTTCCGCGGCAAAAACTATTTGGTACTAATGGATTCAGCTTTGGATGGTCAGTTCTCTGATGAGGACAGGACTGAACTAATGCACATAGCCTCTCGTTGTTTAAAGTCTGAACCCGAAGAGAGGCCAAGGATAAAGTCTCTCATGGCGACTCTTTCTAGACTTCAGAAACGAGCCGAGTTATGGCCTATCAATGTCAAAAGGCTCACGCCTGTAAGTTTTCGTTCAAGAATTATCGCTTTTTACTTAATGTGACTAAAAGAAAAAATCATATTAATGGACAGCCTCCAGCATCCAATCCGCCTGAAAAGACTAAACCTGCAACAGAGCCACTAAAGTTGACTCCTTTTGGAGATGCATGTTTGAGAGCAGATCTATGTACCATGCACGAACTACTCGAGAAACTCGGGTATGGAGAAGACGATGGGGTCGCAAACGAGGTATGTTAATGGTTTTTGATATCTAAGGACATGATGATCATTACTATCTAAATTTGAGAAATTTGAGAGTGGATGTTGTTGATTCTCTCATGAATATATGCCAGTTTTCGTTCCAAATGTGGACGGACGAAATGCAAGAGAATATGGACTACAAGATGCATGGAGATGCCGCATTTCGATCTAAAGATTTTGAAACCGCCATTGAATTCTACACAGAGGTAGCTGTCACTGGCACATTCCGCAACTTTAATTCAGACAAAACATTTAAATCATCAAGAAGTAGAGACACACTAAAAAAGAAAGACTTGATTCATTCTTCATATTCTTGTGCAGTTCTTGAGTGGAGCTCCTACGGTGTCACCAACAGTATTGGCAAGAAGGTGTCTATGTTACCTTATGAGTGAAATGTTCAGCGAGGCTCTGAGCGACGCGATGCAAGCGCAAGTAGCTTCCCCGGAATGGCCAACCGCTCTTTACTTACAAGCCGCTTGTCTCTTCAAGCTCGAGATGGAAGCTGAAGCTAAAGAAGCTCTTAGACATGGTTCCGCTCTTGAGGCTTAATAATTAATTAGAGTTTGTGAAACTTCTTATTTCCAAAAATTGTGAATACACACACACAAAAACATGTACTCATTCAGAATTTTGTGTGCCATTTTATTTATTTATTTATTTATACTCTGTAACTGATCAATTATGAATCTTTTATTTTTGTATTCCAATTGTTTGATATGATGATTGCACTCGTGCAAAAAGCTAAAAACAGGAATCAAACTCCACACAAAGCAAAAAAAAACCAGATTTGAGAAAAGAAAAAGAAGGAAAAACAGAGGATGTTAATCTTCTTTCTCATTGTTGTGAAGACAAGTTAAAGTGGAAGAACCATGAGATTACAAATGCAGAGACCATACATGTTAATAGGAAGTTAAGGAATCTGTTTCCCCTCCAGAATCTCCGGTCATCGGAATCGCTTGTAGCCACCACCGTGGACGAATTTCCGGCCTCCACGTCATCCACATTGGTTTCAATCGTTGTTTGATCAATCTCGTTGGCAACTTTAGAGAAGTTTTGAGCTATGGAGCGACAAATCTCGCAAGTCCTGAAATCATGCACTTAATAAATTCAACATTGCTTCCTATTGAGATCAAAAGAATGATTGGTTGGTTTAATTTTGCTTACTTGTTACCCTTGATTTTGAACCAAGTCTCGGCACATTGCTTATGAACATAACCCAAATCATCTTTACAGGAACATCCAAGAACCATTGGATCTCCACATTCATGTCGGCTGCTCTCTAAACCCAAATGACAAATCCGGCAATCTTTCTCCGGTGACCCTCCGATCGATCCAAGGGAGTGTTCCGATTCTGATTCTGAGCCGTCTTCCAAGTCAGGAATCTCAAACTCGCCGCAAAAGCTTCGTACAGCTGAGTGAAAATCGTAGTCGTAGTCACAAGAAGAGCTGTCTTCTCCGATCTCGCTGACGTCACTCCGGCGGTAATGTCGCTCGCCGTAACCATTTTCTAAATCAATGTGAGAGATTTCGAAAGATGACATTTTTTTATTTTAGAGAGAGAGAGAGAGAGTGAAGACGGGACTTTGCTATATTATCATTACAAGACTTCTGTCACAAGTAAACGTGAACTCTTGGATCAAGAGATTAAAAAACAATATAATTAAGAGAGGAAAAAAAAAACATTAAGGGTCGGAAAATCTGAGGGACTATGTTTATGTTCTGTCTGTGGACCAAAGTGATGAATCATTTAATTACGAATTACAGCTTTATTTTTATTTATGTCATTGTTTATAGAGGGAAAAAAAAAAACATTATACAGGCTTTAAGCTGATAAGACTCGATTGTTTACTAATCCGCACGCTAAGTATCCTCGTTTTATCTGTGGTTTTACGGGCATGTGTTTTCGTGTTTTCAGCTTTCTCTGACCGTTGATTTGAGTCATCGAAGTATCGAAAGTCAATATCATCGACGGTGAATATTACATCACGCGCGTGGGAGACACGTGATAAAACTAAGTGTCGTAGTGCGGCTGAGCTTTGGGACCACCGCCTTTGGCTCTGTCTCTCTCGCTCTCTCTCCTCATTCTTCTCTTTCACCCCACCACTCACATCTTTCATGTTTTTTTTTATTAATTAGGAAAATAAAATATTTGAGTCGTTGTGACAAAAAACCATTAAAAAAAACTGAGCCAAAGAAAATTGTTAAGCAAAAACCGACCAAAATCTGTTTAAAATCATTTGGTTTGAAACTGATTTAGTGTAGCCGAACCAAACCAGCCAAATAATTCCATATTTTGATATATGTTTGAAATAATATGGTTATATTTTTTTTGTCGTGAAATAATATGATTATATTACATTTAAAAACTGGTAATGAAATATTATTTTTTGTATTTTTAATAAATTATTTAACTAAAATAAAATTGATCCAGCTGATATTATATCGAGCTGAAACCAAGCTAGCTACAAATAGTTTGATTTTGATTCAATTTTAATAAATTAAAAGAAAAAAAATTGAAACCACATCATGAAATGGATTTTTTCTTTTTCGAAGTTACCTTTGACAGAGGATATTATTAGATAGCCGTTACCATTATCGTTACTGTTAACGGACCGTTGCGGACCTGTAAATAGTTGGTTGGTTTAGTTGGGTCACGTGAAGACCATACTCTATTAATTAGATATAAGGCCCACGAATAATATACTTGAGTCTTACTTAGGCCCACGAATAATATAAATATTGTCAATCATACGACTCAAATCCATTATCACTTCAAACACCGATAAGTCCATTAGAAAACAAATGCAGAAAAAGGAAACTAATTAAAACATAGCAAAGTAGAAAACAACAAAGTTAGTAGAACGAGTTACTGAAACAGAGAATTTGAAAAAGAAAAAAAAACGTGGAAACATTAGATACAAACAGTACGGAGATCACGAAAAGTTTATTTAATTAATATATATATATAAATAAATGATTTTATCCACCGTCTTGAGGACCTTGTGGAGGAGGAGAAGAAGAAGGAGGCTTAGGAATATAAGGATTGAGAGGGTTTCCATGCTCAATAGGACCTGGTTTGATCGAAGCTTTTGTAGTCGGAGATGGATCCACCGGAAAATTGTAATCCTCCAAACCCAAATTCATTTCTGCCATTTTTCGATATGTGAATGAATCTACTAATTAAAAAACAGTGAAACAGAGTAAGAACAAAGAAGTTGAAAGAGAAGATGGATTGATTACCAGAAGAAACAAGTGAGACGCAGAGGACTATAAACACAACCAAAAGGAGGACAAATCGTGGTTTCTTCATCTTCTTCATAGATCGAGGAGGAACAATGTAATGAAGAAAGTTTCTTCTTTTCCAAAGAGAGAGAGAGAGAGAGAGAGATCAAATGTAGAAGAAAGAAAAGATGTTGGATGAAAAATATAATGGGGGCATGTGGATCTCACTCAGTGTCTTGAATGTGGAGTAATGGGTTAAAATCGAGATATCATAGTTATTGCTCTCTTTCTCACTCTGCATACAGAGAGGAAGCATCTCAAACAGCTCAAAGCTCATTCATTGGTTACACTTTAATGCTCCTCCATTACTTTACACGTGTCCCGAATTCTCTACCTCCATTAACAGTATCTTCTCATCGATGTATTTGATCACCATTGACAGAAACGAGGCTGAGCAAAAGAAGAACAAAAAAATGAATTTTTATAAGAGAGAAAAACACAAGGATAGATGCAGAAGAAGATACAGAGGTGGAAGCGGTGCTTTTATTTTAATACTAAGATATATTTGTTCTTGTTGGCCTTAGTACTAAGAGAATTATTAATAGTAGTAATTATTTGTCTAATTGCAGTAGCACATTTAATTGCAACAGCATAAATAGCAGTAAACACACAAAAATGTTGTCACGTTAAGAAACAAATTCTGTAGACAGCAAAAAAAAAAGTTAAAGGCAAAAATATTTAATGTATTTTGGCGTTAGTTCCCTTTTTTAAAAAAAAAAAAAAACATTAATGTCATGATGTGAATTGACATTAATGGTTCTAACATATTTACCACACAAAGCCATTATCTGTTTTTTTGTCTTTCACGTTTCTATTAATTTTGATTTTTAATGTTTCGCGTCACCTTTGATTTTTAATGTCATACTCTATTGTTTTTCTTCCCATACTTTTTGTATTTTTACGGCTTCAAACTTCCCTAACTGTCTATAACTCAAAGTTAACTTATGTTTTGTCGTTTTCCATAATATTAATATAAATAACATAATAATATTGATACCGAAAAACTGAACTGATAGATTACAGTATGCATCTATTTTAGACTTGATTTAATCAACTATATTCAGCAAATTTTGTGCATATTAAGATTGAGTTAATATACATCGATTGGTATAACTATAATTAAAGTATGGAATGTAATTAAATTAGTTTATATTAATTTAGAGCTAAAATATAATGAAGTATTTTAGAAATGGAGTAATAATAATTATTTTCTTTATTTATTGTATTTATAAAAATATTAAAATTTTCATAGGAATTAATTCACTCATTTCAAGATATTTTTAAATATTTTAGTTAGCTTGTTTTAGTACATAAATAAATTTTACATAAATTTGGCAATTAGTATGCGGAGGTTCAGATTTTTATTTGTCTTTAATAATTCATGCAAATGAAAATTAGCCATGACATATATAGAGTTTTTAAAAAAAAAAAATTGATAAAGGATAATAAAGTTGCAAAATAACATTTAAAACTAGTTTAGTTAATATTAATCTAGTATAAGAATGATGTTAGGTCTTTTAGAAATAAAATGAGAAAAATTAGTTTTTTCTAGTTACTATATTTATTCATAAAATTGAATTTTATGGTACCTTTGAAAATTTTAGCTATCCTGTTTTAATACATAAATATATTTTATATAGATAGAAACTAAACCGCAATATTATCTAAAAAGTTTAGATCTCATAAAAGTTATCCAATTAATTAATGAGGAATATAAAGTGCTTTAAATTACAAGTTAAAAAGTAATTAATTTACCAAATAACATTCAAAAATATACAAATTTTAAGATTTAAGTTTAAGGGTTAAAGCTTAGGGTTAGGGCTTAAAGTATGAAATGTAGTTAAGTATTTTAGAATTAAGATGCCAAATATTATTCAAAAATATACAAATTTAAGGATTTAGAATTTAGTGTTAGAGCTTAGGGTTATGAGTAGGGTTTAGGGTTTAAAGTATGGAATGTGGTTAAGTTAGCTTATATTAATCTATAGGTGGAATGTAATGAGGTACTTTAGAAACAGAGTGATGAATTTTTTATTTATTTACAGTATTTATTACAAAATTTTAAATTTTTCATAGCTCACTAATTTTTAAATACTTTTAAATTTTTTGTTAACTTGGTCTAATACATACATATATAGAGATATCTATTTATATTACATAAATTTGGAAACTAATATGCAGGGGTTCAGATTTCTATTTGTGTTTGATAATCCATTCAAATCTGGGTAAGCCATGTTGTATATAGAGTTTTTTAAAATTAATAGATAAAAATAATAAAATTACAAAATAGCATTCGAAACTAGTTTAGTATTAATCTAGTGTTAGAATGACATTAAGTATTTTAGAAATAAAATGAGGAGATTAGATTTTTTAGTTACTGCATTTATTTATAAAATTGAATTTTTATAGGTGGTTAGTTCACTGATTTTGAGGTATTTTTGAAAATTTTAGTTATCCTGATTTAATACATAAATACAAACATCCTATATGAATAGTAACTAGATCGCATAAGTTTAGGTTTCTACTGGTACTTAATTGTCCAAAAAGTATAGATCTCATAAAAGTTATTCAACTAATTAATGAGATATATATATAGTGTTTTAAAATTACGGGTTAAAAACTAATTAATTTACCAAATAACATTCAAAATATATACAAATTTAACGATCTAT
Source organism: Eutrema salsugineum (assembly GCF_000478725.1). Lineage (NCBI taxonomy): Eukaryota > Viridiplantae > Streptophyta > Magnoliopsida > Brassicales > Brassicaceae > Eutrema > Eutrema salsugineum. Next base: position 365,814 of record NW_006256829.1, on the reverse strand, counting down.
GGTTTAGGTTAGGGTTAGGTCTTAGGGTTAGGGTTAAAGGCTAGGGCTGGCTTAGAACTTAAGGTATATAATGTGGTTAAATTAGTTTTATATTAATTTAAAGCTAGAATGTGGTTAAGTGTTTTAGAATTAAGATGTCAAATATTATAAAAAAAAATACAATTTTTTCATAGGGACTAATTCACTAGTTTTGATATATTTTTAAATATTTTAGTTAGCTATTTCTAATAAATGCATTCTACATAAATTTGGGTTTATGTCTTAGGTCTTAGGGTTAGGGTTAGGTCTTAGGGTTAGGGTTTAAGGCTAGGGTTAGGGCTTAGAACTTAAGGTATAAAATGTGGTTAAGTTAGTTTTATATTAATTTAGAGCTAGAGTGTGGTTAAGTATATTATAATTAAGATGTCAATATTATTAAAAATATATACAATTTTTCCATAGAGATTAATTCACTAGTTTTGAGATATTTTTAAATATTTTAATTAGCTATTTCTTATACATAAATGCATTCTAAATAAATTTGGGAACTAGTGTGTGGAGGTTCGGATTCCTATTTGTTTTTGATAATCAATACAACGGATTAGCCATGATGTATATAGAGTTTAAAAAAAAATTGATAAAATATAATATAATTACCAAATAATATTCAAAACTAGTTTATTTAATATTAATATAGTGTTAGAATGATGTTATGTCGTTTAGAAATAAAATGAGGAGAATGTTTTTTTTTAGTTAGTTCATGTTTTCTTTTAGAAATAAAATGAGGAAAATGAGGAGTCTGTATTTATTTATAAAATTGAATTTTTATAGGTGGTTAATTCACTGATTTTGAGGTATTTTTGAAAATTTTAGTTATCCTGATTTAATACATAAATACATACATCCTATATGAATAGTAACTAGATCGCATAAGTTTAGGTTTCTACTTGTACTTAATTGTCCAAAAATTATAGATCTCATAAAAATTATCCAACTAATTAATGAGAAATATATAGTGTTTTAAAATTACAGGTTAAAAAGTAATTAATTTACCAAATAACATTAAAAATATATACAAATTTAACGATCTATGGTTTAGGTTAGGGTTAGGTCTTAGGGTTAGGGTTAAAGGCTAGGCTGGCTTAGAACTTAAGGTATATATAATGTGGTTAAGTTAGTTTTATATTAATTTAAAGCTAGAATGTGGTTAAGTGTTTTAGAATTAAGATGTCCAATATTATTAAAAAAATATACAATTTTTTCGTAGAGAATAATAAAAAAAAATATACAATTTTTTCGTAGAGAATAATTCACTAGTTTTGAGATATTTTTAAATATTTTAGTTAGCTATTTCTAATAAATGCATTCTACATAAATTTGGGTTTATGTCTTATGTCTTAGGGTTAGGGTTAGGTCTTAGGGTTAGGGTTTAAGGCTAGGGTTAGGGCTTAGAACTTAAGGTATAAAATATGGTTAAGTTAGTTTTATATTAATTTAGAGCTAGAGTGTGGTTAAGTATATTATAATTAAGATGTCAAATATTATTAAAAATATATTCAATTTTTCCATAGATATTAATTCACTAGTTTTGAGATATTTTTAAATATTTTAGTCAGCAATTTCTAATACATAAATGCATTAGTTTGGATTCCTATTTGTCTTTGATAATCAGTACAACTGATTAGCCATGATGTATATAGAGTTTTTTAAAAAAAAATTGGTAAAACATAATATAATTACCAAATAATATTCGAAACTAGTTTATTTAATTTTAATATAGTGTTAGAATGATGTTATGTCTTTTAGAAATAAAATGAGGAGAATTTTTTTTTTAGTTACTGTATTTATTTATAAAATTTAATTTTTATAGGGGGGTTAGTTCATTGATTTTGAGGTATTTTTGAAAATTTTAGTTATCTTGATTTAATACATAAATACATACATCTTATATTGATAGTAATTAGATCGTAGAGGTTTAGGTTTGTACTTGTACTTAATTATCCAAAAATTACGGGTTTAGATATGTTATGTAATGAGAATGCTTTAAAAATTACGGGTTAAAAGTAATTAATTTACCAAATAAAATTCAAAAATATACAAATTTAATGGTTTACGATTTAGGGTTAGGGTTAGGGTTTAGGGCTATGGCTAGGGTTAGGGCTTAGAGCTTAAGATATGGAATGTTCATTTATATTAATTTAGAGCTAGAATATGGTTAAGTGTTTTAGAATTAAGATGTAAAATCTTATTCAAAAATATACAAATTTTCATAGAGAGTAATTCACTAATTTTGAGATATTTTTAAATATTTTAGTTAGCTATTTCTAATACATAAATGCATTCTACATAAATTTGGGATTTAGGATTTAGTATGTTGAAACCCGGATTCCTATTCAGATTATCCATTATGTATATAGAGTTTTTTTAAACTTAATCAATAAAAATAATATAATTACCAAATAATATTTAAAACTAGTTTTTTAATATTAATATAGTTTTTTTAATATAGTCTTTTAGAAATAAAAAGAGGATTTTTTTTTTATCTTTACTGTATTTATTTATAAGATTGAATTTTTATAGGGGTAGTTCACTGATTTTGAGTTATTTTTGATAATTTTAGTTATTCTGATTTAATACATAAAATATATTATATACAGATAGTAACTAGATTGCAGAGGTTTAGAATTTTACTTGTACTTGTCCAACTAATTTAATAATGAATATATAGTGCTTATTAATTTACCAAATAACATTAAAAAAATATACAAAAATTGAACGATATAGATTTAGGGTTAGGGCTTAGGGTTAGGGCTAGGGTTAGGGCTAGGGCTAGAATTAGAGCTTAAGGCTCAAGGTATAAAATGTGGTTAAGTTAATTTATATTAGTAGCTAGAATGTGGTTAAGTGTTTTAGAATTAAGATGCCAAATATTATTCAAAAATATACAATTTATAGGATAATTAATTTACTAATTTTGAGATATTTTTCAATATTTTAGTTAGTTATTTTTAATACCTAAATGCATTCTACATTAATTTGTAAACTAGTATGCGGATATTATATTACCAATGGATGGTGATGTTATAAGGTGACTTGTTAAAGACACGGACTACAATATAAGGACATCCTCAATGCAAAGACTCATATGGTGTCTTATTGATTTTTTAAATATTATTATTGGATTAAAAACTTAGTTAAGAGAGGTTAGAATTTATAAGGTCCAATGCAGAGACTCATATGGGTTTCTAAAAAAAAATTTCTTATATGTTTTAATCCAAATTTTTCCCATCAAGCTGTTTTGTGTATGTTGTACAAGTATGTTTGAAATAGCTTTTAAAGCTGCAATGAAGGTGAATCATCAACATCTTTTATAGATAATGGAACTAACAACTAGAATCTTCTCGTGACTCTTTGCATCCAGTTTTGCTTTCGTATTAATCAATTTGCTTCATCAATTTCTCCTCTCTTACAGGTCCTTCTCACGCCGTCTTAAACACGAGCCAAAAAGGATGAGGGTTCGAGCTGCATTTCGCATGTAGTAAGTAATATGTACTGCAATTCTTACCCAGACTCTGTTCATGTGTCCACAAGCTGTTGTCCCAAAGAAGACAGATCCTCCATGAATATGTCCACAAAGAGCTTCACGATTCTAACTTCTCGGTGAGTAGCTCTTTGCAGCTTGACAAAGCAAAGATGGAAACTTTGAAGTAAACAAGTATTAGGAGCACTAACCATGATCAGAAGATTCGATCCCTATCAAAATAACCTGTTCAGGAGCATAAGAATCCAACAAACGGAACAAAATCAGCAGCATTTCCAACTTGAAACACCAAAAGGGGGTTTGGTTTTTAAGCTAGAGCTGTTTCGAATTCAAAGAAATAAACCCTAATCTCAATTTGTGCAAAAGTAATCAAAGAAATCCCACAGAAAAGACCAATCACATGTAAACGATGATAACAAAGCTTGATCGAGAAAAGCCAAGAGATCGATCAACTGAGATCCATAAAACTAGATTCTGATTAAATAACTGATAAGTTAGATACCTTGTGAGGTGAAATCAATGGTGTAACTCCATCGGGGAGAGAGAGACGAGAAGAATCGATCAAATCGACGAAGATTCTGACAGTTGGGTTGGAGACGATCATCAGAGTCACGGAAGAACGAAAAACAAAAAAAACATTAAAAAAAAATTTTCTCCCAAATCCTTTGGCATATGAAAGCCTGCCACGCGTGGGAAGAAACATTCCCAAAAGTAGCGAAATAAGAAACGTTTTTCCTAAATAAGAGACGTGGTCTCAATTTTTATTATTTTAATTTCTGTTAAAAACGCAGCTCGTCTCTGTGTTAATGATGTTCTAAGACTATCGCCTTCTCTGGTCTTTACCGTTGGTCTGGAGAGACTTCAGTGGGTTTTATTCACCGATTCCCGAATTTGGGTGTACAATGGGTCTGTAAAAGGCCCTAATTACATAAGTATAAAGCCCATATCTTCTTTTATGAACAAAACCGAATACACGACTCAAAACCAAATTATTACCTGTCGAAACTATTGTCTTTTTTTGTCAAGAACCAAACTATTATCCAAAACTATTATTCTCTATTTAAATTATTTTTATTATGATTTCAACTGAAAACCGAATTTGTTTGAATCAAAATTTTGTCAATATCGACTCTATTAGTTTCAATTTGGTAACATGTACACTAATTAAAAATGTTAACTCTGCCATATTTTTTCCAGAACTAATTCTTTTTGTGGTCAATATTATTTATGGATTTGATTATTTGGAGACATGTAACAAGAGTCGGACAGAACATTAATGGTCCATGGTTTTGATTCCTTTCAACTAGCCTTCCAAAGTG
>NW_006256829.1:207546-360875 GCF_000478725.1 Eutrema salsugineum | reverse complement strand
GAGTACTTTTGTCCAGTCTTTGAAGTAAATGCTGGCCAATTTAATTCCTATTTATCTTGAGTATTGAGTATCTCGTTTTTTTATTCTTTTTTTTCTTCCTTATATAATTATTATGCTTACTTTTTTGTGCAACTAATCTTTAGTTATTTTGGACTGTTCTTTGTTTTTTTTACATAGCTATTTTGGACTATTCTTTTTTCCAAAACAAAGCATTTAATTTGTCTCAATAATATGCGCGGGTTTGTTTAGCCTCATTTTGTACACTACTGACTACACGCATTGACATTGTAAATAAGAATAAAATCGTGAAAAAAGTTAAGTTGAGGCTACAGTAATTAGTAGTAAAATAATATTTTTATCAAAATAAATGAGCTAGGAGAGGATTATATAAAAATATAATATTTAAACAGTTTACGTAAGCCTCTCTCGAAATCGTTTATAAACTATCAAAAGTTAAAGAGTTAAATGTACTGAATTGCATAATTGTTAAGCAGATCGGTAGTATAAATAAGACTATGATATACTCCTATTTGCTTACAAGTTCCAAACTCCAAAGTTTAAAGATAAAAACCTTGTGATTCTCGAATCTCGCTATATTAAAAAAAAAAACTCACAATTGCTCGGTAAACCAATAAGTAATAAGAGAGACAAGAGGCTGCCAAAGGAGAAGGTTCTTAGAGTTGAAGTCACTCCATTCTTCTTTTTGTCCTTAAAAGGGAAGGTTGCACTAATGGTAGGATATTTAGTTGAAGATTCAACGTATTAATAAGGTTCGAGATTTTTTATACTGTAATTCTAATTATCATATGCTTCGCTTTAAATAGATAGAGAACTCTCCTGTATATACCGAAAATTAGTACAGAATTCGGTTTCGAAATTTTTGATTATCAAGAAGTAAACAAATAAAATCGAGTGACGTATAAAATCGGAAAAAAAAAAAAAATCGAGTGACGTAATCTGATGTTTGGGAGACAGGTACTTGCCTTGTAAAGGGTGCATTTTGTCATTCAAACGGACAAGCCACGAGCAATTTGTTATGGGCATGTTATTTTAATTCTTCTTAATTTGAACCTTTCTTTTCTTCGCACTTTGAAATAAAGAAACTCGGTAACATAACCAATGGTTGTCCACTAATTAACTCATTTGTTAGAGATATAAGACCTTTTTTAGATTCCATCTTTTTGTTTGCCAACAATTCTACCTTTATCATCTCAAACCCCACATTTCTATTTCCTACTCCACTATCCTAAAAACATATTTCCCTCTTATTCATTGTCACCATGTCATCACTTATTTGATTTTAATGCTAAAATGATGTAAACGTAAGTATTAATTGATAATATGTGGATTGTAAATTTATGTGACTTCATTATTATTTTATACGATTTGGCTTTTGTTAAGTTCTATATCGTTACCCGATCAATTGGATATTAGATTATCGTGAAGATAAATTATAAAATAGAATGAGTGGGGCTAAATGTCACAATCTAGAACATGGGGGCTACGGAAGAGAGGAGATTAAAGTAGTGGGTATAAGAACAAAGAGCTAGCTAGCATTAATTGAGTTTCCCTTACTCAGCAACCACTGAGTGAGAGAGAGAGAGCGAATCAAGGTTCCTCCTCGTAGAAGATGACTTTAAATCTATTCTATTAAAACATAACCATATTTAGTGCTTGCATCCAAACATTTTTAAAATTTTTTTATAATATTTTATTTTATTTTTATATTTAATTTCTGAAAATTAGTTATTAATTTAGATATTTTTAAATTTCCTAAAATCTAGATCATCTTTAATTTAAATTTCAAATTATTAGAAATTTAATTAAATTTAGTTACAAAAATTTATATTCAATTTAATTTAAATTCAAAAAATGCAAAAAATTATAATTAAATTTTATTACGAAAATTTAGATAATAATTTTAATACTTTAAAATTTCTTAAATACAGGAGAGATTTAGTTTAAAATTTTAAATTTTAATGATATTTTTATAAAAATGTATAGTAAATAAATATTTTATCGTATTTTATCATAATCAATTAGTCTAAAATATCAAATATTTGAGATTAATAAATATTAATATTATACAATAATATGATCGAGCTGATTAAAGTTATATATATATATATATATATATTTAAGGTCCATAAGTTAATTTATTAAAACATATAAGATATTAAAATGATTTGAAATAATTAAACTAACACTTTTTTTTAATAGCACAAATAATAAATAAATATTTTATTATATTTTCCATAATCAATTGGTCCAAATATATTTATAGGGTTCTACAATTATAATTATAGTCTTATACGGGTTAGTTTGTCAAAACATGTAAGATATTAAAAATGATTTAAGAAAACTAAACGGATGGATTAGCAAATTCATAGATATATAATTTTTTATGTGTAAATCTAAATTCACATAATATCAAAGTTTATAATTAACATTAGATCAATGTATATTTAACTAACGCATACTTTTATTCTACTAATATACAAATTTACTGTTTAAAATTAATATATGATAACAATTTTTTGATTTAAAAAAATAAATAACAAAAATAAATCATATCTAAACAAAAAAAGATAAATGCAACTTATATTAGAAATAAAAAATAAAATATTTTCGTGCAGACAGGTTAAAATCTAGCTCTATCTAATTTGCGTCTGTTTTTCCTTTCTTCACCAAAATCCACACACAATCACACATACACTTGACACTAATATATATATATATATATTTTTAAGAAAAAAATATCTAAATTTACCTCTCTTGAAAACTGGAATTTATTCACGAATCCTAGAAATTCCATTCAGAAGGAGAAGGAGAAGAAGAACAAGAAAAAGAAAAAAAAGAGCTTCTTTCTCAAGCTCCATCCCAATTTCAGCTATGGTGGTTTTCAAAACCCTAGCTTTTCTATTCGTTTTATGCTTCAAGATTTACGAAACCATGGCTGCTGCAGATGGAAATTCCTCGATTTCGTTTAGTGGGTTTGTGAAATCTCCAGGCTTTGACAAGAATGTTGGTCTGTTTGGAGACTCGAAGCTCGTTAATGGTGGTTCATCGATTCAATTGACTGGCTCAGTGAGCCGAAGCCAAGGGCGAGTCATTTACATTAAACCCATCAAACTATTCCAAGGTAAAGAGAGGAACTTTTCGGGATCATTCTCGACTAATTTCTCGTTTTCGATGTCCTCCAAAGAGATTGGTAGTGTCCTGGCTTTTGTAATGGTTCCAAGTGCTTTGGATCTTAGGTTGTTTGGTAGAAAGGATAACACTTCCTCTGGTCTAGGGTTCTTATTGCAACACGAGATTGTTGCTGTTGAGTTTGGTATATCCAAGAGAGGAAAACGTGTAGGGATATTAGTTGGTAGACCCGAATCTGCTAAAATCAGAAACTTATCATCGTTTGGTGGCCATTTCAATGGAGAGACGAAATGGAATTGTTGGATTGATTACGAGGCGAGCTCAAAGAGAATAGAGGTTCGTTTGACTCCATCTGCTGCCTCCAAGCCGACCGATCCATTCGTCTCTTACGCAGTAGACTTGGCTAAGCTATGGAAAGATGGGAAATTCATGGTGGGTTTAATCTCCGCAAATGGAAACTCTTCCAAGCCACATTATCTCCATTCATGGAGCTTTAAACTGAGACATCCCTCGATGAGGATCCACTCGCAGCCGCTTGATCCAAACGCAGTTTCCGAGACTGTGAAAGAGGAGGAGAAGACGGTGGAAGTTAAAGGGAAAAGCAAATGTATTTGGAGAATGCTTGGTGCATTGGTTTTGGGTGCGGTTTGTGGAACTTTAGGAGCGATGTTAGCGTTGTACCTTTGGACAGTATGCGGTAATAGGCGGTCAATGGCAGTGGTTCCTGAGGAATGTGCTAATGAGAAATCGGATATGGTTGTGATAAAAGCAGATGTTGTTGATGACGAAGGCAAGAAGTAGTTTGGTGTTTTTAGAATGTTGTATTTGTCTGTGTGTTTGTAATGTAAATTCTTGTGTTGTCCTTCTTCTTCTTCTGTTTGTTTTTTTTGTTAGTTGCAGGTTTGGTGAGATGAGTTTTCACATGTAGAATCTTACAATATGTATTAATTAAGATCTTGAAATCTTGATCAATTCAATGCAATTGTCTTTTTTCTTCTTTTCCCATTTCATTTGAGGACAAGAGAAGACGTGAGTGTATTGAATTAAGAGTTTGTCCAAAATAAGAAAGCAATGGGCTTCTCGTGAATTCTACAAAATGCATTTATAATCAGTTGCCACTTTCAGACATCTTTCTCTGTCTTTTCTATGTCTTGACTGAGAAGAAAGTGAGAGGAGAGTAACAATGGAATGTGTATTGTCTAAATGGTCCCCTTCCTCAATTTGTAGATTTTATGGTTTAAACAGAGTTCGAATTTAACTTTTAAAGTCTTGCTTGAAAACCAATCAGTGAGTTAAAACTTAAAACTTAAAACAGTTAAAACCTCTCGGTGCTCAATGTATATATTTCAGTAAGGAGAGGGGTCTGCTAAAAGAAACAAAGTCTTGGGAAGAAATTCAGCAGACTAGAAACTTCAATGCTTTTTTTGGTCAGTAGAACTTACACTTTTATAACCCGGTTAGTGAGAACTTAAATATTTGTAGTTTCAGTCCAAATTTCAGTTCAGTTTTGGTTCAGATTATTTGGTTTTATGATGTACCGTTTTAGTTTCGGAGTCAGATTGAACTTTTTAAAAAAATATATATATATATATACTGTTTTTCATAGATTAAGCCTTTAGTAAGATACTGTATATAATTTCTTTCGCGGTTTTTGGATCGTTCCGGTTGATCTCTCTAGATTGACATCTTTATTTGTATGAGTAATGATTCGTATTTCGTATCTGAGTCCACAATTTTTTTCTGTATTTCTCTAATTTCCTAGTATAATTAGAATATCTTTTCAATGAACCCTAATTACATAAATAAATAAATAAATAAAGCCCAAAAATTATGTGATTTCCTCGTGTGTGTATGTGCGCGCGTTAATAAGTCACCAATTTGAACCCCTCTAATTCTGGTTATCTCAGAGATTGCGCTCGTAAACTTGGTCTTTCAAACCGGTTCAGCCCTGTTTGTTCCTCAGACGTGTCACACAGGCAACCTGGAAGAGGGTTTGCATAAAAGTTCTCCTCCAACTTTGGACTCATGCCTGCCTTTCCTGGCCGTCTCGGATAAGGAGCTCCTAATCTTTTCCTATGTATTCTCTTAACCTCCGAAGAAAAATCTTCCCAGGATATAAGTCCCGCATCGAGCCGATCAATCAATTTCACGAATCTTAGCCTGAAAACACCCATAAAATGTCAGTCTTTTAAGCACAATAATCGGTCAAAGAAAAAGTTTTTTTTTTTCATCACGCAAGAAACAAAACCATACCTATCGGGATTAATCGTTTTTCTAAACCCTTCGAATCTCCGGTGACCCTGAACCGCTTTAGCCATGTTTCCATCGTAAGTATAAGCGAAAACATCGCTTTCGAGTGCTAAATTGTAATCAAGAGCAGCTAATCTGTTCTGGTAAGGTTTAATAGTGGAAAGCTCTTCCTCGGTGGCCAATGTAGAGTGAAAGAAAACATTTGGGAACTCTTCTTGGAACGCAGTCATGCTGTTCTGACCATAGATCTTTCCTGCAACAATGTAGATCTTCGTTGTCGAAGGAAACCCCATTGCCTTGAGGAACACGGCAGCTTCACGCGGTGTCATAGGGCAATTACCTTGAAGGCGTCGTTCTGTACCATTGATAACTTTCTCTTTCCAGTGTGGAATACTATACCTCATCTTCTCAAGATCAATTGATTCCTCCTTGGTTAAACTGTGGTTGCATCCGGTAAACGCCAACATATCTTTCTCGTACCTATAAGAAACATTTCGGATTAATCGATGATTCTCAGAAAACATTCATCAGAGAGAGAGAGAGAAGGGGAGTAACATTCATAGCGTGTACCGCAAGTGAAGAGCAAGGTAGGGTTCGTTGTTTTCTCTAAGTCTTGAAGAGAGAATTTTGCTTAGATTCTCTATATTTTCAGAGTATCGAAGAGCTTCATAGTTTGCGCGACATCTAAGCCGTTGGATCGAAGGAGGCGGGCTGTTATTCGCTAGACGGGAATCAGTGTGATTGAATACAATCACCTTATGCTTCTTCAGTAACTTTGAGATTGAGTTTCTGTAGTAACTCGCCTGCGCGCAATTAATCAAAGCCACCGCAGAGTTAGTTTAAAACCGCTAAATAACAGAAAGAGAAAATGGACAAATTATAGAAGCATATGAAAATTTTGATTTTGAGAGTTACCTTAGACCAGGAAACAGGATTCTTTTCAAGAGGCTTAATGGAAGCGTATTCCTGCGGTAAATACTCGACAATATCGACATCTTCTGCTAGTACTTTGATGAAGTGTCTCCAGTCAAAAATGTCCTTAAACGTGCTGGAAAAATAATGATTACAGAGCTTATTATTAGATAGATGGTTATATTTATGATGATGATTCTGTTGGAATTGGTGGTGATGGTTACCTTGGATCACTCCAGAAAGATGAATGATCAAGAAACGGAAGAACAAGAGTAGCGTTCATGATTTTGGAGATTGCGACCATATCGCATATCTGTGAAGAAACAAATGAAGTGAGGAACTGAGAACAAAATCTTCGCCAGAAAACTCAAAGAAGAAGATGAAGAGGAGACTTACACCAGTTCGCATCTGATTCAAACCACCGTTGGAGTGAACAAGAAGGTAACCATTGGTTTGCTTAATTGGTCCTAAACCATAAATCGAATCCAAAACCGGTTATTAGGTCTGAAACTTCTCGGTTTTTTCAATCGGTTAAACCCGAAAATGAGGAAGCTTACTTTGGTTCTTAGGGCGAGCTACGCATTTCTGATAGTTGCCAGTGTCCGGTTGGTTCCAAATCTCTGGGATCTGGTATACAAAAAAAAAAAAAAGAATCATGTAACAAAGCGAAAATTAGTTCACAGAACGAAACGACAGCGTTATTGGCTAATGAACAAGCCCAACGGGCCAACGCAACAATGAATGTTCCAAAGCTGTTGTGATGTGTGATTAGTTAAGAGTATATATATATTGGATTAATCAATTAATTGAAGTCAACCGCTGGAAAATTCAAAGACGAATGGAACAGACCCACGACGATGACTATCCTCTATTTGGGAAAAAAATCAATTAAATATTCAGTAAAGAACTTTACCGAATTTCCATTTTCGAGAACTAATCCTCTAAATACGAAAATATGGAATTTAAAATATGAAATTGTTTAATTAGATTCAGCTCAGAATTTTTGTCGCAATGAATGAACAAAACAGAACAGAATCAGAACCAAATACTCCGTCTTATGTTTTTTTTTTTGTTTGTCTCAGAAAAAAAAAAGGATTTTAAGAACATGAAAAGCAGAACGCGGAAACAGATAATTATCTTCTGAAAAAATTAGAACTTTTGACTCTTAAAAAAAAAAAAAAAAATTCTTATTCATGGGAAATATGAGATATTGAGCTTACCGGTTTTGTGTGGGGAAGGAGGACTTGAACGGAATTGGGAGAAGATTCTTCTTCTTCAATGATCTTCTCAATGTTACTTCTGGGATGAATCGAAACGACGAACTCGTGTTTCTCCTCGTGTCTCCGGCGTTCGACACCACCGGCGCCGGAGAGAGCGACGATGAGGAAGAAAGTGACGACGAGGATCCCCAATAAAGTAAGAATCAAACGGCCAAGGTTCGTGGCGGATTTCATGTTCCGAGCGATCCCAGCCGTCCATTGAGATTTGTTCTCCGCCATGAGCATCCACACGAGCCTGATTTTGCGCAGAGAGAGAAACCCGACGAGGTAATTGTGGTTTTGGTGGTGGGCCTCACTCGCTGATGATATTCCTCCGCCGCAGAGGCTGCACCCCGCCGCTTCTTCGTCGTCGGGGACGTAAACGACTGCGTTTCCTCCTCCCGTGCTGACGTGGCAATGATGATCTTCCTGAGAATCAGCCACGCGCCGTCTTGTCGTTGTTGTTGGCGCCGCCGGTAATTGGCTGCTGCTCGACGGATTCACCGGCACACCGACTGACATGTGGCCGGAAACAGGGGATTTTAGAAACTTTCCGGGCAAATTTTTTAAATGAATGGAAAAGTCTCTCGGGAAACAAAGAAAATAATCGATCGGAGGAGAGATTTAGGAGTCAATGGTTCTCCATTCAAACGTATTTCTTCTTCTTCTTCTTTTTATATCTGCGCGATCTCAGGCGGAGCAGACAAACAATCTCTCTCTACTTCTATTTTCCTCTCTCTCTTCCTTCTCAAATATATATACAGTATGTGTGATTGTGTGTATAAGAATATGGTGGGGGCTATATATATAACTGTATGTATTTGCGCTTTGTTTAGGAAAAAGAAAGTTAAAAAGTCGTTTATGTTGTCGAAAATAAAACTCGTTTTGTTTCTGTACTTCTTGTTATTTAAGACTTTTCTTTATTTCACATGTAAAATGGTCGTTATTAATCATGAGTGAACCCTACAAAACTTCCTTCTAAGAAATAATCAGAATTTCTAATCTAGAAATTGAAATAATTTTCTGATTATGAACTTAATTTTTATTTTACAACTTGAGAAATATTTAAGTCTCGAAAGTATTCAATCATAGTTTATAAATATCCTCTTATTTGATTTTTGATTCTTTTTAAAAAAAAAATCTTGAGATATACTCTATATATTTTTAATCGGGAAAATCTCAAATCAAAATATCAATTTCATCAATTTTATATTGGTTTATATTCATTGCATTTGCCTAACTAGTAACTACCAGCCACGTAGAATTTAGAACCAATAGATTTTCATATTTTATTATTTGTTTGTTAGTATTAAGTTCGGCGTCGTATATACTGTTTTATATTTCGTGATATTATTGAAAGCAAGGTAATAGATATGCCTAAGTCAATTGTTTGCACGTCGTCGAAAAATAAGCATAGTTAATTTGAGAAAAAAATTATCTCTAAATTTAATGTTAAACTTTTGTCAACTGTTTGCCAAAAAAAAAAAAAAACTTTTTGTCAACTAACAATCAGTTTTCATTTAAACTGAAATCTCCACAATTATTAAATATCTGCATCTTGTTTTTTGGACTAGTTGAGTAAACCGTAACTAGATATTAACCTATTATTTTTTTGTACATAAAAGAAAATTTCGAAAGTTGTCGTAATCGTGTTTAACCATTTACTTTGTAAAACTAGCAACACTATACGCGTAGTCTACGTTCTGTAATAAGAAAAAGAGTAAAGGATTCGAGAACTACAGCTCTCACAATCGTTCCAAATTAAGTACGGATTTTAATGCGTCATATTGGATATTTTTTTTGTCAACTTTCTTTATCTAGATTTAATTTATGTAGAGACTGGCCAATTCCATTAATGACACTATACACTATACACTAATAGGGATAGCAAGTGTGCATATAATGCAGCCAATTTTCCTTATTTTCTTAATGTTAAAAGCTTCAAATCCTAAAAACGAAATTTAAAATAAACTCAGAAATTAATAAATTTTGTTACTCTACTCAACAATTAGTTAACCTGTCACACATTTATCTTATCCTTTGTAAGAACAAAGTAGAAAAATGAAATCACTGCACGCTTGAGATTACGTGTAGCTAATAATTTAATAGTTAGGGTTTCAGAATCGTATACAAAAACATACGTTTCCATATACTTGTGAAGAGGTACAGAAATTACTGTTAATCGTATTAATATACCCGTAAGGAAACCATTTCTCTTTTTGACAACTAAAAAAGCCAAATTAATCGATTATAATGGTACAAAAATGCAGAAGATATGGTAAAAGGTGGTTTCAGAATATAAAATTACAAAAGAGTATGGTAAATTACATGTGAAACTATTATAATAACAATGATGGCGTTTATGTAAGTTTTTTATGTAGTTTTAAGAGTGAAAAGGCATTTATGATAATTCGAACGTTCCTCGATTTCCCAAATTATTTTGTCCTCTTCCCACGTCCTTTTCTTGTTTTCTTTAAATCTCTCGATTAATATGATACCCATACCGAATAAAATACAAGTAATACTTTAGAAAAACTAAATGCAATTAACATATGATTACTTCCGTTTTTAGAAGATATTTTTCTTAACATGGTAATGTATGCTCAATCCATGTTTTATTTTGAATTTTTGATGTTTGAAGATTTATAAAATGAGGGTGAGTTTTTTCTTGTGTTCTATTTTTTTTTTTTGGTTTTAAGTGAGATTGAGTTTAAAACCCACACTTGGATAAGCAAGAGTCGATTTGTTGACATTAATCAAATCGAAGCTAAATATTTTAACTTAAAAATCATTTGTTTGGGCAATTTTAATATCATTTTCACTTCAAAGTTGATTTTTGTTGTTTACTTCGTATAATTGACATTCTGTTTTTTTTTTTTTCTCTACCCAACTATTACAATCACATTTGGATTATCATAAGTGTGTTCCGAAGATTACCATTGACCGACTCGTTATGATTGATTTGGGAAAAGATAACTCTCCTTACTCGAGCTACTTTTGCGAGATTATCCGCCCGAACATTTAGAATCCTCGGAATATAGGACAAGCTGAACTCTGAAAAACTCTTTCGCATAATACAGAAGAATCCAACTCTGATGTAATTGACATTCTTTTTTGAAGTTGGACATATTTTTTTGGGTCACACTCACTGATTTTTCAAAATTTAGTTTCACAATCTAAGTTTTTTTTTTGTCGACTCACGATCTAATAAGCTTTGTTTTTTTTTTAACCAAGAGAAAATAAGCGACGTGGTAGTTAATTTGATTCGATAACACATAGACACGTCTGAGACTTTGGGTTTAACTCTTTATTTAATATACTCTAATCCACTTAGTTTAGCAACCGTTAGAGTCTATCAATGTTAATTAACACAATTGTTATTATTAATCCTCTCAAGGTTGGTTTTAATTACAGATTTTTTGTTTAATTCTGAGCTCGAATCATTATTGTTCCATTGACTATGTCATGTTTACTTTTCTTAGAATTGTGATATTGAGATGGAACTAATATATAATAATATGCGAGGTATATATATGTAACTATCTAAAACCGATTATAAATGTATTATTAATCCAGGGTTGGATACTTGGATCCAATTATAAACTGCTGAGTTTCAAACCGATAATTTATGTTTGTAATCGATCACAAATAGTGTAAAAAAATCTGATCAATGATATAGAAAGATGATGAGTCAAATATTCATAATTTATTATTGTAAAATAAATTGCGTAATTTTGTTTAATCTTTATATTTAAACTTAGTATTTTATTTATAAACAAATACATTTTGAACTTGAAGACTAAAGCTATAATAGTAAATTTTAATAGAGAGAATATTTTTTTAAAAAAGATAGAATATCAAACTCATTGATTTGATGGCCGACCATAAGCTTCATAATCATAGGAGTCCTTAATGAAAAATGGATTCAGAACATCTAAACAGTCGACACATAAAACACAGTTGATATTTAACAGAGTTTGATATGAAAACTTCCGGTTATACAATTATCATCTAATGTCACAGAGATCTTTACGTGTATTCTCAATATTCTAGACAGACAATTTGATGCAAATAACTTCTAGAGCTAATAGAAAAACGTTATATGTACGTATAAGAAACTAAGAAGCTAATTTAAGACAATTTTACTGCCGTGGAAAACTATAATAATATATCCATCAACCGGTAATGTAGCATTATATGATGGACTTTTGAAAATTAGTATCCAATCAGCCAAATTACGAATTATTAATAGTGAAAGAATCCACATTCTAACATCATGTTTTTGTCTAGACCATATTACACTACGAACCGCAATTTGCCACGTTCACTCAACCAACTCTCTTAATCTTATTTCATAAACCATTTTCCAACGGAATGTTTTTTTTTTAAACTTCCAATGATAACAAAACGAACCAGACTCTCTAGAACCATTGGACCTTTGGTCGACAGACACGCTTTTAAAAAAATGGACTTGTAGACTCAAAATTGATCCATTCTCCTGCAGAAACAATGAGACCCACACACACAGTGACGCATACACGTGTGAGTTATGTATGCATTTGTCGACTGTATAACTAGGGACTAGGGAGTATATTAATAATATTATATAGTGCGAATGATAGACAGAGGTTGGGGGGCCACGCGACATTTTGGTGGAAGTCTCTCCACTTTATTATATATTTAGGTTATTTTTCTCTTTTGGGAAGTCAATATCTCTCACCTAGAACCTGAAAACTAAGGTTCCTAGTTGGGATGGTTGTTGTTAGCGTTGGCAAATTCTATATACCCCATCATTCCGATTATTATCAATTCGTTTCCAATTTCCTATGTGTATCTATTATCTCTCTCAGACAAGTAAATGTATATATATATATATATATATATATTCTCCATATTACTCATGTTGTATAGGTAGGATCATGAGTTGTATATATCCGAAAAATCTTATCCTATTCAAGAATTTGTTTCAATAGGCTTTAAAATTTATTTGTGAGTATATTTTCATACACAGATAATAATAGGTATAACGTATAATTAGGCGGGCATAATGCGGGTGTATATTCCTATTCTAGATATATGATAGATAAATATCTATAATTTGTTTTAAAAAATAAAACATTTTTTCTCTTTTCTTTCTAATACACACGATATCTCAAAAGTATTTTAAATCTAATATTTTTTCCAGTGAAAATAAATGTGCAAGATATATTTATTGGTCAATGGTACGGAGAAAATATTTGTTTGATATACAACTCACGTATGATCATAGAACAAACGCGTACCGTACGGAGTGCTCTAGTCTTCTTATTCTCTTCTCCTCCCCCACCGTCATCACCGACAAGTCGTTTTAGCCGTTCCGCATTTTCTTTTTTATTTTGCAAAAGATGAAATTTATACAGAGAAGGACTAAATATGAATTACAAGAATCTGGGGTTTAATATGAATAAGTTATAAAGTACAGGGACCCATTTTGTATAAAACGTGAGTTGCAAAAATTTGCAGCAGTAAAATCAGCACAAGATTGCAAAGATACTGAATCAGAATTGATCATCAGGAGAGAATCCCCTCTGCAACATCTCATCGTGAAACCGAAACGCCTCGGTTAAGTTATCTTGAGAAACAAATCCATTGATCAGAGAAGTATACGTTGACCTATCAGGCTCTAGACCTCTCTCGATCATCTTCCTCAATACGACCTCAGCTTCTTTCATCCGATTCTGTCTACAAAACCCATGTAAGATCGAGTTGTATGTAAAGACATCAGCCACTAATCCTCCTTGCTTCTCCTCCATCTTCCTTACCACACCAAAAGCTTTGCTCATGTTTTCTTCTTTAACGAAACCATATATCAATGTGTTGTAACTGATGATATCCGGCACAAAACCTTCCGAGATCATCTTGTCCAAAAAGCTTTCTCCATCCGAGGCATTACCAGAGCGGCAATATCCCTTTATCATGGAGTTACAAATCATCACCGTTGGCTTCATACTTTTACTGATCATTTCATCCCAAACTCGAAATGCCTCAGAAAGATGGCCTTTACTGCACAACGCGTTAACCAGAATGCTGTAAGATATTGGAGTGGGATGTATCTCTCTTGACACCATGTCTGCCCATACCTCTTTTGCTGTGTCGATATCGCCTACTTTACCAAACCCATCTAGCAGTGTGTTGTACGTCACAACATCGAGTTTGATTCTCTTTTCCTTCATCTTTTTAAAAAGCTCCATTGCGTTTTGCAGATTTCCGAGCTTACAGTGTCCATCAATAAGTATGGTTAGAGTGTAAGAGTCTGGAAATAATCCCCTCTCCGTCATTTCTTTGAACAGCTTATCCGCTTCCCCCAGCATTTTCCGTTTGCATAAGCCGTGCAAAATGGTATTGTAGGTAACAACATCCATAGCGCAACCCTGCCGAAGCATTTCATTCCTCATATCCATAGCTTCAGAGATCATACCTTTTCTACAATACCCTTGGATCAGAATTGTGTAGATCACATTGTCAGGAATCAGTCCCGCGTCTTTGACACTGTTAAAATACACCAACGCCTTGTCGAGATTTCCACTCCGAGCGAAAAGACTCATTATCGAGCTAAAGCAAACCAAATCCGGAACAACATCCCTAGATCTCATATCACTGAAAATCTTTTCTGTTTCGACCGCATCTCCTTTCTTACAAGCCTCCATCAGCAATGATCTGTAGGTGGTGGAGTCAGGACTCAAGCCGGATTTTAACATCTCAGCGAAAATTTCCTTGGCTCTCTCGTACTTCCCATTCTTGCACAGTCCATTAATCACAGTGTTGTAAGTATAAACACCAGGACTAAACCCTTTGCTCGGCATAGCATTCATCAGCTCAAATGCCTCGTCCATGAGACCTTTACTAGAGTATGCGCTAATCAATGTGTTATATGTTACGTTATCCGGATAAACTCCCTTCTCTTGCACTTCGGACAAAAAGGTTCCGACTTTATCCATTTTATCATCTTTGCACAATGCATTGACCATGATATTGAGAGTGTAAACATTAATGCCGATGCCACTCCGAGAAATCTCCTGATAAACTCCCCAAGCCAATTCTACCCACCCGATCCTCACCAAGCTCCCGATGAGAGCGTTACACGCATCGATAGAAACCACGTAGCCTTTGCTTCGCAGCAACTTAAAAGCCTCGTGTGCTTCTCTTAGTTTTCTAGCCTGCACATAAGTCCTAATCAACAAATCGAAAACCGAATCATTCGAACCACAGTTATTAAACGTTGAGACCAAGGAATTCACAACCTCTTCCCTTGAAACGCCACTTCTCCTAATCATCCTAAGAAGACAACCCTGTGCATCCGATAATCTTCCACACCTCACCAGGATATGGATCATTGCGCTTAAAGACAAAGATGTATGCTTGAAATTCGGGAAATTGGAACCTAATTGATCCACGAACCTCTGACCTAGACTTAAATCATTGCGGAAACGGTACAAAACCTCAACGACGGCTAAAGGGTTTAATCGAATCAGGTGATTTCGCAAAGAGCCCGCATTACAATTACCTTGCTTCAAACTGAAACAGATTTTCTCCACCAAAAACGAATCCGAATCCGAAACCAAACCTGACCCCGAAGAAGACGAGGGTTCCAATTCGGGAGCTAGAGATGATGATGATGATGATGTTGTCAAGGTTTTGAGAGGTTTAAATCGATTGCAAGGGTGCTTCGCGCGGGATATACCGGAAGGTATTAAGCTGTGAGCAACCATTATACAGTGTATTAGGGTAGACAGAGATGAGAGAGACGAAATTCAATCGAGAGAATAAATGAAAAATTGGAAACTCTCTGAAGAGGACGAGAGCAGAGCTCACGCAAACGACGCCGTTATTGCGAGAAGGGGTTTATTAGCATGCGTGACAAATTCTAAAACTTTGTAACCATACGGTTTTTAAATTTTAACATATGATTAATCATATGATTAATCTTATCTACATAAACATACGGTTAACCCCTTGGAATCATTTAAAAACTCTTGAAAAGTCTTCATCTTTAATCACGCTTTTGTGCTAAATGTTTCATGTGCCCATATATGTTTGTGCGAAGCTTTGTCAAAAAATGATTTAATTCCATTGGCTTGTATGGAAATTAGTGTGCTTCTTTTTTTGAATTTACGTAAGAACATACTCGTTCCCTATATGTTATCTTTACTTTTGTCGTCTAAAAAAAAAAAAAATTCTTTACTTGTATTCATGGAAATGCTCAGATTGATTGACTAATTACAGTTCCAATATTTTGGGTTTTATTGAATCAATTAATCAATCAATATTTTGCCGCTTTGAAGACCCACCTATTCTACCGTTACAGGAATTCCAATCCTAGACAACCTGACTACAGTTTGACTACAGATCCTGATCGAACTCTTCTGTATCGAAAAGACAGACTAGTTGCTGTGGATTTGATTGATCCAAAATCTCATGGCAGAGATCAGTCAGAGAATGGTAGTGGGTTTGTGAAGAGAGGAACAATGTTTACAGTTTCAGATGATCTGCTAATGACACCGAAGAGTTCCTTGAGCACATCTATCTGCTTTCTAAAGAAGTTGCAGGTTAAGGCAGATGATCTGGATGTTCAAGTGATCAGAATCCGTAAAGCAGAGGTATCATTTCTTTTCTCTGATACAGATTGATTTTTACTCCCTTTGTTAACAAACTTTGATGGGAACTGGCTTTAAAATCAGGCAATGAGTTTGTTGAGTGCTTCCTTGGGGACATCCTCTGCTTTGAACTCTGCTTTGTGGAACTTGATTGCGAAGAAGCCAAAGGAAGAGACTTGAAGAAGCAGCGATCCACTGAGAATCAAGAGTCTTGCTACTTATTGCTGATTTTGATGTTCTTAGACTTTTCGAAATCCACATTTCCCAACTTTTGCTATAACTTACCTCTTTTTGTGTTCTATGTAGACTTTTAAATTTTCGTTGAACTCAGATTGATGTTTATCAGAAGGATTATGAATTTTATAAACTTGCATTGCTTTGTCAATAGTTTTAAGTCTTCTTTGGTGAGTTACAAATCTCTTGTCTACTCTAAAATTCTTTCATCTGTATGGAAATAGGTTTTCTATTCTGTAAAAACATATACACATCTTTTGTGATTTGATTGCAATGGCCAAAGAAAAGACCGACACAGTGAAATCCAACTTCAAAGAAGCCAAAGGTAGAAACTTGAAGAAACACAAAGGCCAATGAATGTCAATCCTAAGTTGATCGTTGTTTCTTCCGGGATTTTCATTTCCATGCTTGTGACTTGACATTTGGTTTATATACTTTGATAATGTTCAATGTGTCCCCTCAAAAGGGTTTGATTCGACTTCACTAACCATTACCTAATTTTCAGAGCAAACAGTTTATAATAAACGCATTCAATCAGGTTCCTATTACACTTGTTCAAAATTTGTTGTAATGCTGAAGCAAGTGAAGTCTGGTTCAGACTGAAAACCCTCTCTCTTGGCGAGAGGTTTCCTTAGTACTTTAATATACCGCTTCCGCTTCCGCTTCCGCTTCCGTTGGCCCGGCAAAATAAAAATAAAAACAATTGCTCCGCCATTTTCGCCTCCGACGGAATCCTTGAGAAGAACTGAAGCAGAGAGATCTCGAATATTTATCTCCAACTGAAATTCATTATTAGGGTTCATCGGTGTAATGAGCAGATTTTAATCCTCTTGTTGGCGTATTATTTGTTGGGGTCATGTTTCTTAGGGTTTAATTCATGTATTTTCCGTTCCCTTTTGAATTACAGTGACAATGCTTCAAATTCGGCTAAGGAGGGATTCGCCGACGGAGACAGGTAATGGAGCGAGACCTTCTCCGACGGAGACAGTGACGGTAGCTTGTCCCGACCACCTCGTCCTCGCCGATCTTCCTGTCGCGAAAGGGATCGGTTCCGTTACCCCCACCACCGTAATCAAGCCCGTCGGTCGCCGTTCTCGCCGCCAGTTAGGCGAGAGAGTTCACTTCTGCGTCCGTTGCGATTTTCCGATCGCCATCTATGGTCGTCTGGTAAAGTTTGCGTCCCTAATTTATTTTGACTTTAAGCGGCTAGGGTTTCTACTATGTGATTGGAGCTTGTTTTCTTCTTTATTTGCAGATTCCTTGTGATCATGCGTTTTGCCTCGAATGTGCTCGTAGTGATTCCATTTGCTATCTGTAAGGATCTTTATCTATGCTTCAAATTTGGCTACTTTTGTTTTTCTGCAGTGCAGTCTGAACCTTATGAACCAAATTGACTCGACTTGCTTGATGGTATTATTGTCTGAAGATATTCCGGATACTGTAGAATATGTGCTTTAATCAAGAAATGTTGGAGGAGCCATAGTTTAAAGTATGCTTGTGTTTCGTATTTGGGAATTTTAGAGATATGGAAGTTTATCATTAGAAGCTTTTGTAGATTTTTTAGATTGGTTGGTATTCCATTGAGATCCATCTAGAGATCAAACTGAAATCTTATTATCTCTTGTGTCTGTGTGTGTGTGTGTGTGTGTGTGTGTGTTATAATGGACAGATGTGATGAACGGATTCAGAAGATTCAGACAATCAAGATGATGGAAGGAATCTTCATCTGTGCAGCTCCTCATTGTCTCAGGTCTTTCCTGAAGAAACCTGACTTTGAAGCGCATGTCCATCAACTCCACGGCAGCCTATTACAAGCCGATGCAGAGAAAGAAGACGATAACGAGTCAGATGTTCAGAGCACAAAGCAGCAATCTTCAGCTTCGGAATCCACATTGCGAGGTCCCTTAAGATCCCAGCAGCAACAATCCCGTGAACAACAACCGTTGCTACACAGGTCAGCATCTATGTCAAAACCACAGTCTGGATTTGGTCAGGTCCAGAATTACCCTGCAGAGAGCGATAACTCTCGTCCTCCCGGATTCGAGACCGCCAGTCCTAAACCAGGAATCCGGTTCCCAGACTACCCGCCTATGAATCTCATGCAACCGCCCAGCCTGCCCATACCCATGAACCAAAACCCGGGTTTACCACAGCAGTTTGGTTTTCCGTCTGCTTATCCAACAACGGATGGATCGTCTCCACAATTCTATAGCGGTGCACCTTATGAGATGAATAGAGCAGAAGGCAGCGGGACAGAACAAGGCTCACTGCTCGGGCATCCGCCTCCACAAATGATGAATCTGAATTTCCAAGGATCTTATCCTCCTCAGTCGCCTTGGACAGAGCCCAGAAGCTCATGAAAGCATATGCTTGGGAGCCGATAATTTCGCTCGAGCCCGTAAGAATCCGGTTTATGAATACTAAACCGGTTTTATTCAGGTTATTGACGGTGGTGAAGAAAGTAGTTAGTAGTAGACTGGACTTTGTTTCTTGTTCGGATTGTTTCTTTTTTTCTTTTCTTTTTGTGCAATTTCGGAGTTTTTCTATTCTTCTTTTCAACCTCAAGAGTAAAAGAAAGCTTTTGCCATTTTGTAGAAACAGCCATCCTAGTAGTTTGTTTTTCCACCCACGATATAGAAAATCATTATTATACCTAGAATGTAAAATGTTCAATCATCTGCACGTGTCATATCCCAAATGTATATGTGTAAAAAATCTAGATGAGGTAAAAGAAAAAGGTAACAAAAGTTCCTGATAATAGTAAAAGCCAAGAAAACTGTCATCTTTGTGTCTTTTTCTCACATAAGACATAACAACAGTTCTCACAGACTCTTGTTTGGGATTCTTTCACTCGACATGTGTATTCACTGTTCAGCAACACTGTAAATTTCAACCAGCATTTATTACAGGTTTATGTATATATTTAATGTATTGCATTTAGTTATAATGGTTATAGTCTACTTTGGTATTCTGAATTAATTTTCAAAATAATGTTTGCAGTTCTTACCCTATTCTAATCGGCAACTGGAGAGTGTATGGCTATGGGAAATTTTGTTTCAAATGGATTCTCCAATTATGAACCATAATGATACATAGCAATATTTGCAAGACACCATTATTTCTCATTATGAGACTTGGAGAAAACTGAGATCCAAAGAAACTTTTTCCCATGTTTTATTAATTATTGCGATCCCCATATAAATTTCAAAATGTAAAAAGCTAATCATTATCGTGATTTCCATGATTAATCACAAATCATTATGACCGCCCAAATACTCTAATATAACGTTAAACTACTGTAAGAAGAAAATAATGTTATACTTATCATGTACAATCTCTAATCTCTATTATGTATGTCTGTAAATATCGAGATATAGTTTCATTGTAACTTATTTCACAATGTATTTTTTGGGTCTTCTTTAAGTTCAATGTAACTGTACAGTTTTTATATATATCCTTTCCCATTAAAGTTCCCTTTTGTTACACAAACAGTATGAAATTTTTGTTTTGTTTGGCATGCATATAGATACAGTATTTATTCCATCACACACGACGAAACTTGAAAGAGTCTTGTGTCCATAATATTCATTTATTGACTTACATACACAAAACTAATTAAACACACGATATAAACGTAAACTTCTTTAGTTTTCTAAAGTTTTCTGTTATTAGCGGAAAGATTCGATATCTATATAGAGAGTTTTTTTTTTCCATTTGAGAAAATAACATTTCTTGGAAAAATTGTGAAAATAGAGAAACGAACAAAATGACACAAACTTTTAAACGGAGAGTGGAGGAAAAAAAGAGTAAAAAAACAATAATAAATTAAATAAAGAAAAAGAGAAGAGAAAGACAAAACAACAAACAAGATTGATGGCGTGGAGTTGCTTTGCCCGCTTTTTTCTGCTTTTTCTTGGCTCTTTAGGTTGGAATCTTTGATAATCTAATGCATATCTTTACTTATTATTTGAATATAATAAATTTGATAGTTTACTATTCTTTTATAAACCAGCTAGATATATGATATATTTCTATAACCTTATATTATTTGTAGCGAAACCAAAAATGTTAAACGGATGAAACAATCGTACTTTGGTAATATAAAACAAATAGACGATACCAAAAATAAAAGAAATAAAAGTCGAAATACAATACTTGAATCTGAAATTCGTATATATACATTCTTTAGCTTAGCCGACATACAAAAACTAATAGAAACTCATTTATCAGGGAAAAACATTCATCATACTCACTAATATCTAGCGCATGTGTGTTTCGGAGTCTGGACAAGCCTAAAAATCCACTTTTGCCGCATCACTCAACATAAGACAATATCGTAGAAGGGTCAATATGATATTTATTTCTTTCAACTGTAAACTACAGTTAATTGCAAGTACTTGCTGCAAAATGAATAATATCGTCCCAACGACTGCATGCATATAAACTATTCATGATCCATGGCTCCATGCCATGGTGTTTATACAGTACCAACCTAACAAAGTTAAGCCTAGCTCAAAAAAAAAGAAGTTAATTTCGCACCAACACAATGAATTCACGGCCTATATAGATTAACTAATAAATACACCTCTATCTAAATCGTTGTGATCACAGAATGTAATAAAAGGACTTCGATAAACTATTGCATGTTTTGCAGTGACCATTTAGTCTTCGTCTCGCTTTATTTATTTTGTCCATCTGCCAGTTATGCGTTAAGTTTTTTTTTTTTTTTTTTGAAACCTGTTATGCGTTAAGTTTAGATGTTTTATTCATTACACATGTTATCACCTTTTAAAATATCAATGTTCTATTACCATCTTTTGTTTTGCTAGTGTTCTAAAATATTGAATAACCAAATATGTTGGAAAGTACTACACGGGTTGGTAAATATTTGCTCGTGAAAATAAATTTTTGACAAGAAAAAATCAACTAGATAGCTTAGACATTACTAGGCATTGTGTCATGTGTGAACATCCGATCTAATTATTTTGAAAGTTTAATGAAAAAGGTTATCACAAAAAGATGTACGCATTAATGGACCAAAAAACGAGAAAATGTCACGCTCGGAAAAAAAAAACGAAAAATGTCAAAGCCTCTTGTTTATTAATCCTGTTTTGTTGCTAAAATAGACTTTATTATCTTAAAAAAGGATACAAATTTAGATTGGCAGCGAGACTGATGAAATAACACCATTATTCTTATACTAAAAATGTTCAGAATTCAGACTGAACCTTCTTTTTCAACTAAAAACGATGTGTGCAGATTTTATCTGACACCTGCAAAATCCATTTTCCAGGCCCATTCTAATTTCATTCGATATTTTATTTAAATAAGATTTTGGATTTTGTATAGAAAATAATTAAAAAAAGTTTTGTTTTCTCTTCATCTCCTTTCCCTTTCAATGTCCGTTGGTAACAGACGAAGGCTTCAGACATAAACAACACTTTTTCTCTCTAACAAGAAATTAAGCAGAGAGACAGTGATGATGTGAGCAGAGAAGAAAAGGAGGATCACGCATCGTCTCTTCTAATGAATCCCTCCACCGACCAAACTTCCGCCGTCGCCGACGAGCTAGCTCCGCCGACTCAACCGCACCGCTTATCGACATCATGCGATCTACATCCAGATGAGCGCTTCTCCGGTTTCTGCCCTTCCTGTCTCTGTGAACGTCTCTCCGTCTTAGATGACAACGGCGCTCCACCGCCGTCGTATTCCCGGAAACCGCCCGCCATTTCCGCCGCCGCGTTGAAAGCCCTCTTCAAACCCTCTAGTAGTAACAACAACAACAACAACAACAACGCAAACGGCCGGGTCCGACCCGGTTTCTTCCCGGAGCTCCGACGTACGAAATCTTTTTCGGCGAAGAACAACGAGGGATTCTCCAGTGGGTTTGAGCCGCAGCGTCGGTCTTGTGACGTCAGGCTTCGTGACGAGCATAGAAACATTCCAATCAAAGAAGCTGCCACCGTAGTCTCCGGCGGTAAGATTGAGGACGAAGTTAGGAAGTCTAGCGTGAGTGAGGCGGTCTTTGAGGTGAGTGAAGAAGAAGCAGCCGAAACAGAGAAGGAAGAAGAAAATAGAGGTCACTCTGAGATAGTAAATGATTCCTGCGAAATTACAGAGGAAAAAAGCGGCGAGATTGTTGAGGTAGAAGAGAAAGTAATCAGCGAAGCGGAATTGAAGCCAATGAAAGATTACATGGATCTCTATCCACAGACAAAGAAGCCCTCCGTCAGAGATTTCGCCGGGAGTTTATTTTCCGCGGCCTCTGTTTTCAGCAAGAAGCTTCAGAAATGGAGGCAAAAGCAGAAGATGAAGAAGCCGAGGAGCGGTGGCGGCGGAGGAGGACGGCCACAGTTGCCGGTGGAGAAGGCGACTACTAGGAGTCAGTTTAGAGATACACAGTCTGAAATCGCTGAGTACGGATTCGGCCGGCGATCCAGCGACACCGACCCTAGATTCTCGCTTGACGCCGGCAGATTTTCCGTTGATATTGGTCGGATTTCAATAGACGATTCTCGTTACTCGTTAGACGAGCCAAGAGCGTCGTGGGATGGGCACTTAATCGGCAGAACGGCCTTACCACCGGCGGCTAGGGTTCCTCCGCCGCCATCGTTGCTATCAGTCGTAGAAAACGCGCCAATGCGTCGGCCAGATATGCATATTCCGGCGAAAGATGCGTCGTCTCCGTCAACTAATCCGATTAACGGTGAATCCGACCCGATTATTATCATCCCAGGCGGCTCGACTCAAACCCGAGACTACTACACGGAACCTCCGTCGCGGAGGCGGAAGAGCCTCGACAGATCCAATTCAATCAAAATAAACGTTTCGACGGAGACGGACGAGGTCAAATCGGTGTCAAATTCCAAGGTTTCTCCGGCGATAACAGCAGACTCAAATTCGAGAACGCTGAAAGACGACCACTACATGGAAGCAGCGGAAAACAAAGTGAATCAGAATAGTGAGAAGAAATCGAGACGATGGGGAAAATGGAGCATGTTAGGATTTATATACAGGAAAGGTGTTGTTACCAAAGACGAGGAAGAGGATAGATATAGCAGATCGAACAGCACCGGGATGGTGGAGAGATCATTATCGGAATCGTGGCCGGAGCTGAGGAGCGAAGGAGGAGGACCGAAGATGAGGAGGAGTAACAGCAATGTGAGCTGGCGGAGCTCCGGCGGAGGATCGTCGAGGAATAAGAGTTGGAGGCATTCGTCTAAGGATGGAGAGAACGGAATGTTGAGGTTTTATCTAACACCGAGTTGGAGAACAGGCGGCGGTGGTGGAGGCGCCGGAGGCGGTGGTAGTGGGTGGGAGAAGACGGCGGCTAGAGCAAATAGTCAGGGCCACTCTATTGCGAGGAGGGTTATGAGGCTGTATTGACCAAAGTGTCCCTCTTAATTTTAATTTTATTGGGAGGTTCAGGTTTAGGGTTGGGGTTAATTACTATTTTTTAAAAAAAATTGGTCATCTAACTTGAACCGTAGTAAACCGGACGAAATTTAAATCGGTTCATTGTCCTATAAATTGAAATTCACAACCTAAACACCCGTAAATTTATGGGTTAGGCTCAATCCGCCGCCGTCGAGCTGAATCGATTGCAAGAATGCAAGTTCGAGGAAGAAGAAGCTGTTTCGAGAAAGCATGTTAAAAGGATGCGTATGTATAGTTACAGTATCAAAGATTATCTGGATAGTAATTAGGAATTGAAGCTGAGTGATGCTTTGGAA
The DNA here is from genome assembly GCF_000478725.1 of Eutrema salsugineum. Classification (NCBI taxonomy): domain Eukaryota; kingdom Viridiplantae; phylum Streptophyta; class Magnoliopsida; order Brassicales; family Brassicaceae; genus Eutrema; species Eutrema salsugineum. The sequence continues at coordinate 336,704 of NW_006256829.1, read as the reverse complement.
GTGTTTGACGAAATGTCTGAGAGAGAAGTTACATCTGAGGTTACGTTTTATGTTATCGTAATTGGTTGGTTCTGGAAGAAGAGAGATACTGAGAAGGCAATGTAATCTCTGGCCACCTTAGCTTTTTAAGGTATAGTTGATTTACCATTAATCTCAGTCGAAATATTGCGATTATATGTATTGTGTGTACTAAACCGCTAATTTCTATTCCAGATAAGTCTTTGGAACAACTGAAGTAGTCGAGGCTGGAACGTGACTCGAGATGCCACATTGTGTTTCGAGAAGAATCAGGTGAGCTAAAAAAAAAAACTCAAAAGTCAAGGTGCAAATAGTATGATAGTATCTTCTTCCTCACTTGATTTCACCAAGTAGCTAGTCTGTGTTTGAGTATGATGCTATCCTGTTTCTATATAATCAAAGAGTGCATAAACGATATATTTAACCGAGTAGGCACAAGCATCCGAGAGACATAACATTGGTCTTGGTGGTTTGAGTAAACATCACCAAGATCTGTTATATAACGATGCAAAAGCAACCTGTAGTAAGAGCTTGACGTATCAAGCCCAAGTGATAAGTTTCAAACTTGGGTCTATTAATCAAGTTATATGACCTTTTACGATTTGACGCACTTATGTCTCTCGTTCTACTTGTTGTTGCCATTTCCATTTCACCAAAAAATCGCGACTTTTGCTTTAACCAGGTTACCTTCTGTTCGTGGCCGTGGATGTGCCCGTTTTCTTCCTTGCAGCGGATTTCTACTCTAAAACTCAGTTTGTTTTATTTTCATTTATAATAATCTGCAATTTGTAGTGTGTTAGTTGTCTTTTATTAATGGTTTTGACTTTCTTTAGCAAAAGAAGATACTATCTGTTTCATGGAATTGGAAGAAAGTATAGAGCTCTCACTTTTGCATTTCAGTTTTGCATACGGTTCCCCGAAATGATGAAACGAAATTCTTAGTCCTAATTTGTTAGTCTAAAAGCAATTAGACCTTTGAAATCTGTTAAATCCCACAGGTTCCTTGAAAGCTTGCATCTGAACCTCAAAACGTTTGATTTCACTTGATCGGAGACTCATCACTAGGAAGTAAAGCAAAAGGCAAATGGTATATTGTTCAAGTTGCAATCAGAGAAGAAAACCAAGTCTGCGACTGGAACAAGACATTCTACTAATCTTAGTACAGTGTAATTTATGTTCTTGTATCTCTTCTTGCTACCGGCTTGATATTGGGTGAATAACGTAACATGATACTCTAAAAGAAAAACATTAAAAGCGAAAGATTATCAAACAGACTTCCGTGACGATTCCTGTATTCTCTCAGAGTGCATGCCCCGTCGCTTTCTTGTAAGTGTACCTTTTAGCAATCCAAAGGTAGACGAAGAAATTCAAGAAACTCAAAACAGCCAATAACCAATAGAAGTAATCAAGATGGCCTCTGTTCAGGTTATCCGCGATCCAGCCTGGTCTCCCACCGGAGGTCGTGATTTTCGTGACCACCGTCACGAGCAACGTGCTTAAGTAGTTCCCTAATGCGACGGTGGTGAGCGATAAAGCCGAACAAAGACTCCTCATAGCATCAGGAGCTTGATCGTAGAAGAACTCAAGCTGACCAATAAAAGTGAAAACCTCTGCGCAACCTACGAAAAAATACTGCGGAACTTGCCAGAAAATCGATATCGGAACTGTTTCCTCGTCGTAGAGACTGTGTGTTCGGATGTAGCTTAACCTTTGGACCTCGAGGACTCCCGCTGATATCATAGAGAAGACAGAGATTACAAGTCCGATTCCGATCCGTTGAAGCTGCGTGAAGCCACGGTCATGGCCCGTGACTTTTCTGGCGAGCGGAACGATAAGCTGGTCATAGACAGGTGTCCAGAAGAGCACACTGAGGATGTCGAATAAGGAGAGTGATGCGGAAGGGATTGTGAAGTGAGGTCCCATGCGTTTGTCCATTGTGTTGCCTTGTAGCACGAACATTGTGCTCATTTGGCTATAAACCGCAGCGAAGACGATCCCTGAGGCCCAAACCGGTAACAGACCGATCAATGCTTTGAGCTCTTCTACTTGTGTCACTGTACATAGTTTCCATGCTGACTTTGCTGCGTCTTTTTTGTCACTCTCTGTCTCCACTGCTGCTTTGTCGAAGAACCTGTAATAGTTTAAAACTCAATAATCAGAAAAAGGTTAAACCAACTTTGTCACACTCTCTCTCTTAGCTTAGCTCGACTTACGTTAGTTTAGTGGTGTGTTCGAGCTTGCGGCTTCCTTGGATATTGCTTTCGGCGTCTTGTATCTCGTAGAGAAGAGATTCATCTTCAGGGAGTTTTACTTTGGATTTTCTGAAAGAAGCAACAATGACTTGAAGCATTCTTGTGATGGGACTCCCTCCTGGTTTCTGAAGCCTGTAGAACTTGCTTCCGGCGAAGAATAAGAGCACGGCCAAGGCCATGGCCACGGTGGGAATTCCGAAACCCCAACCCCAACCAATATTCATCTGAATCCAAACGAGAACAGAGGAAGCAATCATTGCACCAACGTTGATCACAAAGTAGAACCAATTGAAGAATGAGCTTTTTGACTCTCTCTCTACTTCGTCTGTGTCATCAAACTGATCAGCGCCAAACGAAGAAACGCAAGGCTTGATTCCTCCTGTCCCGAGTGCGATCAAGTAGAGCGCTACGAATGTGATCGCTGTTTGCCCCCCGGTTGCGTGGCAATCTTCTCCGTTGCAGGTTGGTGTTAGACCAGGAACCGAAGCTGATAACGTCAATAGTGTCATTCCCTAGTCACACAAGAGCAACACACATTTTCAAGATTTCATTTTTTACACTTTGATGAGGAAACAAGAGATATGGATTTGATATATGTCTTACGCAAATGTAGACGATGACGAAGGAAGCGATGGTGAAGTATCGACCGAGATAAGCATCGGCGAGAAAAGCACCGATCAAAGGAGTGGCGTAACATGTTCCGGACCAGTTTGTGACACTGTTGGAAGCAGCAACGTTTCCCATACTCAGATGTTTCTCCACATAGTTGACCAGATTTATACTCATTCCATAGTAAGCCAATCTTTCACAACACTCGGTTCCTGCCAATTTTTATGATACAAATATAATAATCAAATATAAATCTCAGAAAGCAAAAAAGTAGTTTCAAGGTTTACAACCACACCAAGAATGAATCTGCAAGCTTTCCAGGTTCCTGTTTTCTCCTTGTTTGCTGGTTTCTTGTGAATGTCAAGAGTTCCATCTTGTGTAAACATATCCATGTCCTCTCCAGTTTGCAGCCTGAGGAAAGGGACAAGAGATGACTTCTTTGCCAAGTAAAACTCTGCTGCTAAGCAACACACAACCTAGCATCTTCTACGACAAATTCTCTGTTTTACATAGACAGATTAGACAAATACACACCATTGGATAGAGCCTAAGTATATTTCCTTTACACACACCAACGTATATCGAAATTAAACATACAGAATTTCGTCGAGAAATCTGTGGATCTGAACATTTCGTCCATGTCAATTTTGTTTTGAAAAACCAAAAAAAATAATAATAATTCGAGTAAAGACAACTCCTACGCATGTTAATACATTACCGTACTGATTGATGCATCGCTCGTTTTCAGACGAAAATTGTTTTATATAAACTCAGATCGAAAATCAGATTTACGAATTAAATCCCGATCAAAGCTACTGGGAATCCAAAAAAAAAAAAAAAAGACAAATCAGAACGGAGAAAAACTAATTATCGTTGGAGAGATTCGTACGTGCTTATCCCGTAGCTTTTTTTGTTTTTATTAAACAGAGGAAATGGCGGTTGAGATATTTCCGGCGACGGCGGCTGGCTTCGCCGGTATTTCGGTTACGCGGTGGTGGAACAGTTTGGTGAAGATACTTTTGGGGCTTGAGCGTTTGTTTTGCGCCGTGTGGTATTTATAACACTCTGAATAGCCAAGAGAATCAGGTTTCGTCTTTTTACTACTTACGTCCCTGTACTTACTATTTTCCTGCAAATTCGCCTAGACGTTCTTTTCCTTTTTGCTAAAAAAAAATTTGACTACACTTATGATCCCATCTTTTGGCTAATGGGCGTGTATTTGAATAACTTTCGAGTTTCGATAACGTATTAAATCTTATTTATTTTAACACAACAAGAGCATGCTTATCTAGGTTTATAATGTAATTTCAAATATCAAATTATAACTAAAAAAGAATCAGATAAATTAGTTATATTTTGATATTTTTAGAAAAAAAGTTTTATGGAAATAGATCTTTAAACAAAACAAAAAATTACTATTAAAATCATACCAGTTACGGATCATTTGTGTCCAGATTCATAGAATATGATGCAAATACATCTTTGACTTAAAAAAAAAAAAAAACTCATCAAGAACTCAAAAGTAGCAAACAAAAAAATTAGGATAAATTTTTTATTATAATATTCTTATCAGCTAAGTACTAGTCAAGATTTCGATAAAATTATAATTTTAAGCACCATCTAACAAGAGGTGTTCACCCGGAATAATATAAACCACAAGAGGCTAAACAAATATTCCACACAAAAGAAGTATTAGTCTCATAATTACAGAACTAATAAATTACAAAACGGTGTTCCAGATATAATCCAAAATGAATTTAATGTTATACTTAAGAGAAAATTGAATCCACACTATTAGCTGTGACTGAGTAGTAAACATTCATAGTAAAAATGAATTGAGAGGAATGTCGAAAAATGACAGAAAATTTTGGCATTCTTCATAAAGTGGAAATGTTTGCACATGTGTTGAACAAAAAGGGGACGAAGGGGAAAAAAATTTCTTCGTTGGACAAATAACGGAAAAATCCAGAAACCTATTTGAATGCACGCATTAGCTGTGACCTATGAGCCTATGACTTAGAGAGACTAAAGAGGAAACAATTAACAAGTTGGAAATAAAACTGTAGATGCTATTAAGCTCATACAGATAGTATAGATCTATGAATTTAAGTTCAATATTGAGTACAATAATTTGAACTTGACTTTTCTTTAGAAAAAGTAGGATATGATTTTTCTGTGTCTCCTCGAAAGCAATGCTGTTGTATTTTTGGGTCAAACAAAGCAAGGGGGAAGAAAATGAAATGATCTAAAGGTATTTCCGTATTTGGTATGATTTGCGTCTAAGTACATTTGTAAACCAAGATTTCTTTTTCTTCTCTTTTGTGGTTTAAGACATCGGTTAGCCTCGGTCTAGTTGTATACAAACCGCTCGGTGTACATTTTCCAATTGATCCCTTTTAATATCATTAAATGGTTCACTTGTTGGCCCATATATGCAAATGGGTTGAACTACAATTTCACTGATACTGTATATTGAAATTTCGAAATACAAAACTTAGCCCAAAAAACAAATCATTCTAAAGAAGTATATATTACTAACTAACATGGACATTTATTTATTCGAATTTTAGATTACTGCTCATATAAATGACCACACAATCTCATTATCTGTATTTTTAAAAAATAAAAATAAAACGATTTACAATATTTTTTTCCATAAGGCCACAAAGAGTCGCACTCAAATATAGGTTGACTACTTTAATTCCTGACCAAACCAATTAGTTCGGTTATTGCTTCCCAGCAAATATAATCATTTTCTGTTAGATGTAATCCTCCAATAAGATTTCTTGAAAGATATTCCTCAACTATTTTTACATAACTAATATCTTGTCGAGAAATAGGAGTTTTGGATTGTAACAGTTTCTAATATCCATAGTTACATTTGTTACACGTTACTGAGGTCTTATTTAACTAGAAAATGTTCATACGTAGTTTTACATAAATCAGGTGATGTACTTGTCATTTTATAGAGGTCTTAACTTATATGAGTATAGAAGTTATAGAAATAGATGATTTTTTTAATCACAAAGTAGAAAATCACGCATTATCTCCCTTGATCATTCATGGTGTTAGTCGAAAATATTTCCATATAAAATAGTAGTATTTTTACTTTGTTTCATATACATAGTGGTGAAGTTTAAGACATAATCTGATCTTTCTTACTATATGGAACATATGGAAATTACAAACTGAAACATAAAAACAAAGCTTTGAGAAGATTGAAAGAAAACATAAAAAGAATTCAACCTACTCTTAATTAGGTTCCAACCCACAAAGTGAAACATATACTTTCTCTCTAAGCATTCGAGCTCTAATTTCACCAAACTGACGGAAGCACAAGAACCCAACATTTGCATCTTTATAAGCCAATGATCATGAATCATTTTCAAATCACAAAAGAAAGAGAGAAAGTAGACAAATCAATAGAACATCAAAAGAGGAAAGTTTTACCACGCTTAAAGATAAAAGGGCAAGACAAATGGAATTTCCAATTCGGATTTTAGTGATATTTGCATTGCTCGCCTTTCCGGCATGCGTCCACGGTGCAATCCGCAAGTACACATTTAACGTAAGTCCACATCAAATGTTATCTATTCAATCGATATCATATGATCTCGTCAAATATTATTTCATACATTTTGGGTTTAACAGAAAAAAAAAAAAAAAGGTGGGTGTTAGAGGTGAATTTCTTAAATTAAGGTACTTATTTAAGACGAGATTATCTAAAATTTCAGGTGATAACAAAGCAAGTGACGCGGCTTTGTTCAACAAAACAGATTGTTACCGTTAACGGTAAATTTCCGGGACCCACAATCTATGCTAATGAAGACGACACAATTCTCGTTAACGTCGTTAACAACGTCAAGTATAACGTCTCTATCCATTGGTGAGAACTGAAACCTCTGATATCAAACTTCCTCCCCTCTCCAAAAATATTACTTTATTTATTTTTGTTTCTTCTGTTAGGCATGGAATAAGACAGTTAAGAACCGGTTGGGCCGATGGACCGGCCTACATAACCCAATGCCCAATTAAACCGGGACACAGCTACGTGTATAACTTCACGGTCACAGGCCAACGTGGCACGCTTTGGTGGCACGCACATGTCCTCTGGCTCAGAGCTACGGTTCATGGTGCCATCGTGATTCTTCCTAAACCGGGTCTACCTTACCCATTCCCTAAACCACACAGAGAAGAAGTCATCGTACTAGGTATATTATTCAAGAGAAGATAATATTATGGCAAGAGTTATAAATTTTTAATTTAGTCTACTAACCTATAAATACCGGTGTAGGCGAGTGGTGGAAATCCGATACCGAAACGGTTGTTAATGAAGCATTAAAATCCGGTTTAGCACCTAATGTCTCAGATGCTCACGTCATTAACGGTCATCCCGGTCTCGTCCCAAACTGCCCATCGCAAGGTTAATTAATTCGGCACAAAAAAATTAATTAATTAATTGAATAACAAATTTTGATCTTTATATCGTTCATTTTTTGTTTGGGAATTTCAGGTAATTTTAAATTAGCGGTGGAGAGCGGGAAAACATACATGCTACGACTAGTAAATGCAGCGATGAACGAAGAACTCTTCTTCAAGATCGCCGGCCACCGTTTCACCGTCGTGGAAGTCGACGCCGTTTATGTCAAACCTTTCACCACCGACACAATCCTAATCGCTCCCGGTCAAACCACCACCGCCTTAGTCTCTGCCGCCCGTCCCTCCGGTCAATACCTAATCGCCGCCGCTCCATTCCAAGACTCCGCCGTCGTCGCCGTGGACAATCGCACCGCCACCGCCACCGTACATTACTCCGGCACATTCTCCGCCACAGCCACTAAAACCACTTCGCCGCCTCCTCAAAACGCAACCTCCGTCGCAAACTCGTTCGTCAATTCCCTCCGGAGTCTCAACTCAATCACATATCCGGCTAAAGTTCCGATCACCGTCGATCACGATCTGCTATTCACAGTCGGTTTAGGGATCAACCGTTGTCACAGCTGTAAAGCCGGAAACTTTTCACGTGTCGTCGCCGCCATAAACAACATTACATTCAAGATGCCTAAAACGGCTCTGCTTCAAGCACATTACTTTAACCTAACCGGAATCTATACGACCGATTTCCCTGCTAAACCACGCCGGTTTTTCGATTTCACCGGAAAACCACCTTCCAATTTAGCAACCATGAAGGCCACAAAGCTCTACAAGCTTCCGTACAATTCAACGGTGCAGGTTGTTCTGCAGGATACCGGAAATGTGGCGCCGGAAAACCATCCGATTCATCTTCATGGGTTTAATTTCTTTGTGGTTGGACTTGGATCTGGGAATTATAACTCCAAGAAAGATTCTAAGAAATTTAATCTTGTTGATCCGGTGGAGAGAAATACCGTCGGAGTGCCTTCCGGTGGTTGGGCGGCGATCAGATTCCGAGCAGATAACCCAGGTACAGACGTACAGTATATATCTATCTAGTTCAATCATATAACCAAATTATAACCAAAGAAAGAACCAAAGTATGTTTCAGTTTTCTTCTTCCTTAACCGAATAACCAACCCAAAATAAAACAGAATTTTGTCTCAAATCTATATACTACATAATGAGATTGGTTCTACAGCTTAGAAAAGAAAAAAGTTTTGACACCATATATAATCTGATTAAGTTTAGATAACTAAAATTTACGGACGTCCTTCAAGTTTATCACAACCTCTTTTTTTTTTTTGGTTATGCTTCTCTGACGATAAATAATATCTGGCTTTTTTTGTTTCTTAAGTCAACGACTATTTTAAAAGTTAGAGTCGTGATATCGAGTATGTGTATAAAATATAGTGGTTACAATTAGTAATAGTTATAAATTGATATAATATGTGTATACATGTGGTTGCAGGAGTTTGGTTTATGCATTGCCATTTAGAAGTACACACAACATGGGGACTAAAGATGGCATTCTTGGTGGAGAATGGTAAAGGCCCAAACCAATCAATTCTTCCTCCTCCAAGTGATCTTCCCAAATGTTGAATACTCCAACATTATTTTTTTAATCAAATGATTCTTTTCAATTTGATATTCTTATGCTTAGCAAAATGTCAACAAAGTCATTGTATGATTGCGTTACGCTTTAATGAAATGTTGAAAACAATAGTCCTTTTTAAACTCACCATTTTTTGTAATACCAAAAATATCGTGGAAAAACTCACCAACTTTTTCCCCAAATAATAGACCAGTTGCCAGTAAAGTAATATGTGCGAATGATCCCATTTAAAAAAAAAAAATAGTTTTCTTTTAACTAATTTTGATTCGTTAAAAAGAACAAAAACATTAAATCGTCGTCCTGTTTGATCAAAAGTTTATCTAATTTAATTCGTTAGTTGTGAATTGTTTTATAGTATTGACAATATATTTGATATTAAAATTAAAGATAGTTTTCAATATATCTTTAACGAACATAGACACGCAGAATTGACAAATTAAAATTACAGTTTGGATGATAATTAAAGAAAAAAGATCACAATTATTGCTGAACAAATTTGCGGACAATATTGAATAAAAAGTATTTGTTAGTTGGTAGAAAACAATAATGTTTATACGTTGTACATCGAACATTCACCTAGAAGTTTAAACGTGTCTACTGGATTATACAGTAAAATAATATTTAAAAAAAAACGAAAAAATGTTCTTTCAAAATTCGTTATCACCGCAAAATTTATCGGTCGTTGAATTTTATTAATTAGGTGCAATGTCACATATCCAATAGTGAAAAACGGGAAAGAGAAAAAAACGAAACACACACTCCTAATAAAATGGATAGAAATTAAATAAAACGAAGCAAGAGTAATAAATTTGACAGAAAATGGATTATTTACTAATTATAGTAAGAGAATCTTGCTAAATATAGAATACAAGAAGATGTCACTCTCCGTCGACAGAACTTGTGTCTGATACAAATCAGCAGACGACACAATTTACGCTTCAAATTTGTGTGTTGTTGTTCCATGCATGTGACACCTTAAATTCTGTGTAGCATTCCTTTGCTGTCCCTACCATATTTTATATTCCTAATACTCCTACAATAATTAATGTTAACCACTTTCTGGTGTGTTTTATTGAATCTAATTAAGTAATCATGCACTTTTTTTTTTACACGGGTAATTTTAGTTTGACTATTAAGGGAGAAACTATATTTCCATCTTCTAATATTCATACGTTCACGTTAACAAAAATATACGTTCATTATATATAACGTACATATTTTAAAATAAAGGAACTAATTAAGCCGTTTATCGTGAACACATGGACATGTTATTACATATAACTCGATATTATTAAAATTAAATATACAGTAGAACATATATAAATTAATACTCGATAAATTAATAATTACTATAAATTAATAAATTTTGTTGGTCTTAGGCCAATGTAAAAATCCATCAAATTCGATAAGATAATAAGATAATAATTTTTTTGAAACCATTATTTAAATATATAGTCCTAACAAAAATATAAATTAATAATTATATAAATTTATGTAAATGTATGTAAATATAATATTTTAAAATATGACTAATGTGTTTGTTTTTACTTAAAGTTGAAATCTCATTGATTTCTATCTCTCTACTTATTATATCAGTAGCTCTTATTGTTGTTTTACTATATACAATCAAAATTTATGATAATTTTTTATGTGATAATTGATTTTCTTACTTGTAAATATTTTTAAATGCATTATAATGTTATCTTTAATTTTATTAGCAACAATACTAATAATAGCTATGGTTTTTTATAAATTTTAAACTTATGAACATGTATATTTTTATATGGAAAATATAATATATTGTTAAAACTATTTTATTGTGATAGTTATAATTTTTAATTATAATTTATATTATGAGATTTATTAAAATTTTAAAATATAATATTATTTCAAAAAAGTTTTAGAAAATTATATGCGGAAAGCAAATTTTTTCTATAAATTAATAATTATTAATTTATAAATATATTAATATCACGATAAATTAATAAAATATCATGGTCCCAACATTATTAATTTATAGAGGTTTTACTGTATTATTTTTCGTTTATGTGTTTTAAGTAATTAATTTTGAAAGGTAAAAAGTTATGAGTTTGTGATAATATTAGTACTGTTGGCTATTATAATTGTATATGCAATGCTTTATACTTTTACCAATTTATATCATATAATTGGCAAAAGTGGAGCTGTGGTACCGCCCAGATGAAGTGGTGAGATATTATAATAAAGTTTTTTTTTTACAGTGGGAGCAATCAACACATATGCGTTTTTTTTAACATATATATATATATATATATATATATGCGCTTCATAATGTCTTTATATGCAGGAATATAATAAACAGTGTTTAATTCTTATTATTCTAAAATATCCTTGGTCATTCCTTACTTGCCACCAACAGCTCTCTTCCGGGTTTCTTTTGAATTGCTTTTTAACTTATGTTCATCCCCTAACCCATTCGTACAATGGGATCACTAGATTATGTTAATTTATTGAAAAATCGAAGTATTCAATGTATATATTGGATAGTATACTTCCGAACCCCCTCGTTTGATTCGCATCTTTTCATTCGGTAGAAGAATTCTAAAATTTAACAATGGCAAAAACTAGGAATCCAATGGCATTATTTGGTCGAATTAGATAACTAAGTTCATAATTTACTAAAAAGTAGTAACTATATATATATATGTGTGTGTGTTTATTACTCGTGTTAACTCGTGTTAACTAGTTTTATGCTTTTCATCGTGACGGTAGGACTAGAAAGTTTCTTTTTTTTTTTTTTTTTAGGACTAAAAAGTTTCGGTGGAGAGAATTACATAGCCAGATTTGGAGAAGATAATAAGTAGAGGAGACAATATTTGAACTCAATTCTTTGTGAGCCACGAGTTCGACATCGTCGTTAAACAATCTCAGCAAAAATATAGGATTATCAACACTGGACATTTTTTTTTCTTTTATTTTGGCAACAATCAATACTGGACTTTCGTATCGGTGTTTTATGTGAAACGGATCGAGTACAAAAATACTGTGATGGTACAATAATGTTGGATCATAGTATCATACTGCAGAAACATAAAATTTGTTGCTAAAATTAAACATTAATTATTATTTAATATTTTATACTTTTAGATTTCATGGTATAACATACTTCAATTAACTTTAAACTTATGCCGAGTATCACGGTTACAACTTAATCAGTTATTTAAATTACATATTTTAAAGGTCGAATATTCCAACTTGTCTTTGTATATTTTTGTTTAGCCTATGTTTGTGTTATTATGTGTCTTAATTGTTGTATTTGTAATACAACTAAAACATTGAATGGGCTATTTCGTGTTGACAACAAAAAATGGGCTCTTTTATTAAATAGTTGTAGATTAAACTATACGAATTAAGAACCGGCCAAACCATTGAACAGTCGTTTTCTGGTCTTTTTCATTTGATTGGTCACAACTTCTTTGTCATAAAATACAAATTATGTTACACTTTCTTTCATAAATCGACACGTGCATTTGGTTAGTCTAATCCTATATCAATTTTATATAGCATAAGACAAATCTGCTAATTATCAAATAAGATTAACCCATACTAAGCGAATTTATCTGGCCTTGAGTTTTTACAAAGAAAAAAAAGGGCATATATAATAATATTACCAAGGAAGGAGTTGTCGTATATCTATTGGCCGGCTAACTAAATTAATAAATATTAATGATTTGACATAGGTAAAAGTTTAGATATCTCTCTGGTTAAATCAAAATATCTTACTTTTTTCTACACCTTTTCTTGTTGAATGTAGTGTATTCCTCTTGATCATCACGAGAAATGTAGAGAAAGAAATAATTAAAAGCAAGATCCACTTTTGTTTTTTCGTTTGCGACCAAAGAGATCCACTTTATGCTCTGTTTTATTTTCTCTTTGTAATAATTTCCTCGATAAAATCCTGAAGAACAACCTTTTTTTTTTTATCGGTCACTCGAGACTCCGTAGAGTCAATCAAAAAGCCATTGATTCTCTTCTTCCTTCTCTCCCTCTCTCTTTCTCTCTCTTTGCTTTGTTTTTCTTTCTTTAAGATTTAAAAGAAAAATAGAGGAGGAGCTAGTTATGTCGTCGACGAACGGAGGGTTCGAGTTTTTTTCACCGGAGAACACAAACTGGATTTTCCAAGAAGTCAGAGAATCCACGTGGACGGCTGAGGAAAACAAACGGTTCGAGAAAGCTCTCGCCTTTCTCGACGACAAAGACAATCCAGAGAGCTGGTCCAAAATCGCCGCTTTAATCCCCGGCAAAACCGTAGGTGACGTCATTAAACGATACAAGGAGCTGGAGGATGACGTCAGCGACATCGAGGCCGGACTTGTCCCCATTCCGGGATACGGCGGCGACACCTCCTCCGGAACCACCAGTGACTACTTCTTTGGGCTAGAGAACCCTAGTTACGGTTACGGTTACGATTACGTCGTCGGAGGGAAGAGGAGTTCGCCGGCGACGATGGATTACTTTAGGCCTCCGATGCCGGAAAAGGAACGGAAAAAAGGAGTTCCGTGGACCGAGGAAGAACACCGGTAATAACTAACTTTTTCACTATTTTGACTTGATTTTTTAAAAAAAAAATTATACTCCAAATAACACATTTTAAGTTTTATTTTTAAATTACCACCAAATCTAAAAGTTTCTTATGAATCCTTTCCAGACCACACTTATCAAAGTTTTAGGAACCCATACCTATCGTTTGTGGTAATTTAAAATTTTAACCACAACATTCAAACTAATCAATTTTTTTTGTTGTATATTAGGGTATTTGTTTAAAAATATACTTGAATTTTTTTGGATCTAATCCTTCGTTTATAAAACATAAATCGCCAACGATTTCTACTAGGTATAACAATTTATCACTACTTTGGTTGAATACTTTAAATCTTCACTTGGATTTGATCTTTTAAGTTTTTTTTTCATATAATCTTATGTGAATTTAATTAATTAAATACTATATAACATTGCTTTTGTTTTTTCAGTCTATTTCTAATGGGTTTGAAGAAATACGGAAAAGGAGATTGGAGAAACATAGCGAAAAACTTTGTGACGACTCGAACGCCGACGCAAGTCGCTTCACACGCTCAAAAATATTTCATTCGACAGCTCACTGATTGTAAAGACAAACGGCGATCAAGCATTCACGACATCACAACCGTTAACATCCCCGACGCAAACGTATCAACAACCGCCACCGCAACACTCTCTCCTACTACAACCAATTCTTTTGACGCTTTCCTCCCTCCAAAGCCTCATCACAATTTCGTGTTTGCGTCTGCGTCTAGTTATTATAACGCATTTCCGCAATGGAGTTGAAATCTCATATAGAAGTTCTAGAGTTTTATCTCATAAAATTGTTATATGTGTTTTCTACGTACATATATACCTATAAAATCAGTGCAGGATTCTTGTACATAGCTGTAAGAAATTTGAAAGTTTGTGTGATTATGCGATCCATATATATTTTAGGTTTGTTTGGTTGTAATTTCCAGTTTCACTGGTTTATTACCAATATCTTACTCACTGACATACTTTACATGTACTCAATTTCTTAAGAGGCATAGATATAATACAGGTGCTATATACTACATTACTACTTTATTAGTCATGTATTATAATGTTATTACCGTGGACTTTAATGTCAATGCTTGATGGAAGCTACTTTTCTTCCCGACAACTTAGGAGTTAGGACTTAAGATTAGCTCGAATCAGCATCTAATTCAGTTTTTTTTTGTTTAATTGATGAATAGGCAAAATATCTGACTATATTCTCTTCTTTTTTATTTTTTTTTTGGTATAATACACTCTTTTACTCGATATTCTTCCCATGACTTCGCTCATCGTGGTTCCATTTGCCTCCAATTATTATCGAATAACTCTGTTTGAATTTCTCCTTTTTGTATATAATTTATAAATTCGATTTGTCCTACATTTTTTATTACATCTACTATCTATATAACTAATGAATCATTCAGCAGTTTTGTACATTAAGCAGTACTATTATAACATCGATAGAAAACTTGATTACTTGAAGATACGCCTAATCAGTCTATACGACTTTTATTTTGTTTAATCAATTTTAATGTTTAATTAAAATTTAGACTATACCGAATTTCTTTTTATATAGTGGCATTATCACATTATGCTATGATATATTTTGTTATTAGAAATTTACTACTAGAATTGAGATCATCAATATATATGTTTATACGTCATTTTATGCTGCAATAGTGGCAACTGGCAAAGATGTGAATTCTTAAAAATACTAATAGTAAGAAAGAACACCTTTTCTAATAAAAATAAATGGTTTTAGAAACAACAATATGTGATACTTCTTCGATGAATGGCTGGTACTTGGAAAATTTGTTATGATTTAAACCGTTAATTAACTATAAGATAATTTTTTGACACTAAAAAGGACTCGATAGAAATTGATAGTAACATTTTAACTTCTTCATGAAAAGAGTCCATTATCTTTGGAGAAAATCACTCTAAATTTTAATTACAGTATATTTATAGTAATTTCGTGTGTGGTTGTCTGTTAGATATATACAAATTTACTATCCTGGGACCTGACGAGTGTTTCGGCTCAAATGTCTTGAGCTTTCAATTTATCTTTTTATTTTTTCTATATATATAAAATAGAATTTATAACTTCTGAGTTTTGAATTTGGAAAAAAAACCAACGAAAAAACTAGGAGTAATAAATAAATAATAACAACGTAAACAAGGTCGGCGCGTGAAAGCCCAAAGGAAAAGAGATACTCAATGCCCACCAACTGTGGCCCACCCAATAAGAGCCCTTCAATCCCGTAAAAGTTACAGAAGGCCATATCTACTTTCACATAAACTTTAGATTCAACACACACATGTTGGGGTCTTCTATATTTCAAACTCATATTTAGAAAAAAAGTTGTAAAGTCCAATATTAGGATCACAATGATCATCGAATGGACAATAGAATCCATACGCCTTCTTAAAAATATGTTCACAACCTACCAAAACAATATGATATGAAGTTTGAACCCTTGAAACATTTACTTTTTCTTTTAACCACTGGATGCTTTTTTTTTGGTGCAAACGCACACTGTATATCTTAAATTTATTTATTTTATAAAAGAATTAATATGCAATGAAAGATATAGATCCTACAACGTCTGTGTTCAAACATACTACGTCGTATTAAGAATATGCTTTCATCATTAGACGAAAACATATTGAGTGAGATCCACAGTCGGTGACTATATCACAGACTAAAATTTATATATATAAATAACTAAACAAGTCATGTGATTGGTGAAATACTGAAATGTAGGTTCTGTAAAGTTCGTAGGTAAAAAGTTTTACCCTAATATCCATAAATGATAAATATTTTTAATAGAGCAATACAAGTTATTAGTCATGCGGATCCAACAAAAGAGATTGTAGCCGCCTTTGTTGTATAAATTGTTATGCTTGTCACCTTGCACAGTGCACTAACACCAATTGCATAATAGACACGCACTTGTATGTAAATATAGTTTTTTCTCCCTCTCTTAATCAATTATCTTTGTTTTTCCAACTAATCTTATACAGTAAATTTTTTTGAACAAAATATGCCTTGAATCTTATACTTCTTGTTTTCCAAATAATCTTTTGGATCGATCAACCGGATGAATATGGATTCCCAATCTTAAACTAGAAAAATCAAAAGACATAATCATTTAATAGAATAAAACTATTATTTTCATCTCTACAGTCCATTTGTATATGAAGATCTAAAACTATGTTAAGCGAGTGAATCTATGAATCTTTGCGTAAAATTATATGTAAAGATAGTTTAAAAAAAGAATTATATATGTAAACATGAGCTGATTTTGTTAAATAACCTTTCCAATGATACTTGCAATCATATGTTACGAAAACGTTATTTGAAGATATTTTTATCAGTTGTTTACAAAATAGGCCAATAGCTTATAAAAAATCATATAAACATGTATGGGTAGTGTTGTAAATTAAACTTCCAACAGGTCTTGTCGGGATATGATATAAGATGAGAGCCCGCAAAGAAACAAATAATAAAGGGTAGTTTCAAGCTGGTTCTAACAAGACATGTTCTTTGTACCAATTTGTGTTTTGTTTTTTTTTTTTTAAATAAGATGGTTCTAACGGTAGTTTCGTCGTTATGGTAGCAATCTCCATCAGGTATGACGTGGCTTCCGCACCGGATGATTCTTTTTAGTTATAACCTCCCAAAATAATTTCTCTTAAGATTTCATTATTGTGTACCTGATTATGCTTTAAATAATTAGCATGTTGTGCGGTAGACGTAAGATTAGAGAGTCATTAGACTGGGTCGGAATCACAATTTCTCGGAGACAATCAAGTAATTAAATATTATTTACAACAACTATTTTATAAATTTTTAGATAAATACAGAAATTGTTAAAATACTGGTAACTATTTGACTGTATGTTGTTATAACACATATCATATATGGACTCTTATACCGGCCCATTAGGCCCATCAGAGCATTGTACTTAACCTAGATTCCCTATGTACTCTATATATACATTCCAATGATTAATAAAGTTTCTAAGTTTTCACAACACGTTATCAGCACGATAAGACTCTCTGAGCGAAAAACCCTAATAAATCCGGCCACCACCAAAACCCTAAAAGCAAGTCGAAACTTAAAAGACGCATATCTTCCAAACCGTGAGGAACCAGAAGACGATCTACATATCAAATCGAAGCCCTCGACGAGACGAATCTACTGGTGAAAACCTTTTTGTCGATCCAACGTCGGACGCGCCCTCACGCACACTTACAGTACACGACGATCAACCGAGAAAAAAAAAAAAAAAAAAAAAAACCAGATCCGAGTTTTTCCTTCTTCAACCAGCAGCTTCTCCAGTTTTGGTGATCAATCCTTGGAATTTGTAGCGGCTAACTGAGGTCTATTAGCTCCCAGTTTCATTAGCCTGTCAGAAATCCAAAGGTGGAAAAGGTATCTTCTAAAACTGAGAGCCATAGAACCTGTTGTTTAAACACTTCAAAACCCTATAAAAAAAAAAAAAATCGATCTCTAATTGATTGAAAGTGTTTGATACTCTGATGATTGATTGATAACTTGTTGATTGATTGTTTAAATTACAAGTTTATGCATGTTCAAAGGTTTTAAACTCGTTTTATAAAACCCTAATCTACAAAAACCTAACAACCGTTTTTGGCCATGTTTATGGCATAAACCTATTCAATTTTCTTCATGTTTAATAAGCTTGTTGCAGCTTATTTGATTGTTGATTCTCTTGCTTGAAACACTTGATTGAATAAACTAAGAAAATCAACCCTAAATCCTAAGCTTGATTCACGATTTTGTAATCTTCAAAATCGTAAGTCATAATGCTTAAACCCTAGTCCTTTTCACGTGATTTCTTTGTTGTCCTTGTGAAATTATTACAACCATCGACCACAGATCCTATAGATCTCGAAATCACATCCAAAATATGTTTTCCAAACCGTTAAAACCCTAGATAAAACCCTAATCATATTCGGCTCCCCTAGGGTTCCTCCTAAACCGCCTAAAACCGGCTAAACCTGGTTCTCGTTAACCAAAATTATATTCGGCTTTTACCGATTAAATCACAGCTATTAAACCGACATCATGTTCGGGGTAACTAAAACCATACCCTTTAAAATTTACTATTTCCGAGAAAGTTCCCTCTAATAGAAAGTTTCCTCATATAAAAACTTTCCTCATATAGAAATTTTCCCGACATAGAAACTTTCTTCATTTAGAAAATTACCCAAATTAGAAACTTTCCAAATTTAGAAACTTTCCTAAAATAGAAATATTCTCAAAATAGAAAGTTTCATCATCAGCATTCAAAATTTTCTCAAAACAATCCCTAACAAAATCAATCTCATGTTTCAGATGTCAAACATTCAGAAATGTGAATTCGAGGCCCTTCACGTCTCCGGAGATAACTACCTCGAGTGGGCCCTAGACATGCGCTTGTTCCTTGAATCGAAAGAACTCGATGCGTGTATTACCGACGGTAACACCGCATCCCGTAAGGGACAGTCTCAGGCGATATGTCACATACGCCATCATCTGGCCCCGAGCCTTAAGCAGCAATATCTCACTCTTGAGAATCCACTTGAATTGTGGCAAGCGCTGAAAAAGCGATATGACCATCAGAAAATGGTCCAGTTGCCTCAGGCAGATTTCGACTGGAAGAACCTTCGGTTCCAGGACTACAAATCCGTAGATGATTACAACAACGAACTCTTTCGTATTGTTGCCATCCGGAAACTCTGTGGCGAGGATGTGACAGATAATGATCTCCTCGAGAAAACATTATCCACATTCAGCACAGAGAATGTTGTGCTCCAACAACAATACCGTGCAATGAAACACACATTGTACGAAGACTTGTTGTCCTGTCTTCTCCTCGCTGAGAAGAATAACCAGCTGCTTATGAGGAACAGCGCTATGAGGCCCCCGGGATCGGCTCCTGTCCCAGCTTCTCGTCAAGAGTCCTACCATGTTCAACCCGATAGATCCTCAGATCACCGCCGTGTACGTGGTAATGGACGTGGTAATGGCCGAGGACATGGATGTGGAAGACGTGGACGCGGACATGGTCGTGGCAACCGACCTAACCTCAGTTATGGTCCTGGTCGTGGTCGAGGCATCACCAAGCCGACCCGCCACACCAACCCCGATCACTCTGCTTGTACCAGATGTGGGATGTTCAACCACCCAACAAAGCAATGTCGCACCCCCAAGATCCACTGCGATCTATACCAGAAGTACGGAAAAGCTCCTGCTGAAGCCAACATGACTCAGCCAGTCGATGCTGCTAACCTGGAAGGTGACGACCTCCTTGATGATGAGAACACCACAAACGAGCAGACCGACCCCATGGACTATGAAACAGCTGATCTCCTCGATTAATTCAATCATCTGAAACTCTGATACAATTTGATTTTGTCCTTTATTTTTTTCATTTTGGGATTTGTTTCATTTTTTTTTTTTCCATTTGCCTTTATTCTCAGACACTGCTTTACTTTATGATTTATCACATTTTCTGAATTCCTCAATACTGAATTCTATCTTCTATTCATAATGAAGCACACCAGCAAATGGAAACCATAGTCGTAGATAGTGGATCCAGCCACACTATCTTAAGAAACAAAAGTTACTTCATAAACCTAACCTATCAAACCGCAAATATTAGCACCATCGCGGGTCCCTCAAACCTTATCGAAGGATATGGCCATGCCTATGTGTTGCTATCAAATGGCACACAACTTGAAATACCAGATGCTCTATATTCTCCTAGTTCGAAGAGAAATCTTCTGAGCTTCAAGGATATAAGACAGAATGGTTTCGACATGGAAACCCAAGGTCAAGGGAACAAAGACTCCCTCCTAGTCACTAAAATCGTAGACGGCCATAAACAAATCCTCGAAACCATACCCGCGCTCTCTACTGGACTTTACCATGCTAAAGTCAGTATGATTGAAGCTAATACCACTCTCAAAGCCCGGTTTACTGATTATACTATTTGGCACGACCGGCTCGGTCATCCCGGTGCAAATATGATGCGTAAACTAATTCAAAACTCTCAAGGGCATACCCTCAAAGAAAACCGAGCTTATCCTCAACACCTCATGTGCACAGCTTGTTCTCAAGGCAAATTGATCACTCGGCCTTCACCAGTTAAAATCTCTAAACAAACACTTCATTTCCTAGAAAGAATCCAAGGCGATATCTGTGGACCTATACATCCATCTTCCGGACCATTCCGGTACTTCATGGTCCTTATAGACGCATCGACCCGTTGGTCATATGTTTGTCTCTTGTCCTCTCGGAACCAAGCCTTCGCTAGGTTCTTGGCCCAAATCATAAAATTGCGGGCCCATTTCCCTGACTTCCCACTAAAGTCTATCCGCCTTGACAATGCTGGTGAATTTACCTCACAAGCGTTTAATGACAACTGTATGGCCATGGGGGTAACCTTGGAACATCCTGTAGCACATGTCCATACTCAAAATGGATTGGCTGAATCATTCATTAAACGCATTCAATGGATAGCCCGACCATTACTCATGAGATCAAAGCTCCCGGTCTCAGCATGGGGACATGCAGTATTACATGCTGCTGAACTCATACGCATCCGGCCATCTAGTGAACACAAATATTCCCCATCCCAACTACTCTCGGGTCATGAGCCAGACATCGCCCATCTCAAAACATTTGGGTGTTCAGTATATGTACCCATTGCTCCACCACATCGAACCAAAATGGGACCTCAAAGAAGGATGGGAATATATGTTGGTTTTGACTCTCCCACCATCATAAGATATCTCGAGCCAACCACTGGAGATCTCTTCAAGGCCAGATATGCGGATTGCCAATTCGATGAATCGGTATATCCCTCTTTAGGTGGTGAGACAAACAAGCTGGTCAAAGATCTTTCATGGAATCAAACATCATTAAATTGGCAAGATCCTCGGACTCTAGAATGTGATTCAGAGATCCAAAAGATTATTCATTATCAAAAGCTAGCTAATCAATTGCCAGATTCCTTTGCTGACCCGACCAAAGTAACCAAATCGTACATCCCAGCTTGTAATGCACCAGTACGAATAGCTGTCCCAACGGGACAGACCCAAGTGGCTACAGAGTCTGCACCACGTCTCAAACGGGGCAGACCTCTCGGTTCCAAAGATAAGAATCCCCGGAAATCAAAGAAAGGTGCAATAACCGAAACCGGGATTCCTGCAATATCAGACATAGCCGCGGCTGAGACTCAATCTAATGAACCCTCAATGGAAGTTCGGGACGCCGAATCTCCAGGTTCAGAAGATAACAATGAGATCTCCATCAATTACAATATGTCCGGAATACAATGGAATCGAAAAGAAGTCGACTTAAATGCACTCTTTGCATACAAAGTATCACTTGATGTTGCGCTCACGCAAGAGGATCTAGAACCCACGTCAATAACACAGTGTACACATCGAACAGATTGGCTAAAATGGAAAGAAGCCATAAACGTGGAGTTAAAGAGTCTCAAACTCAGAAACGTGTTCGGTCCGATCATCCGGACCCCATCACACATCAAGCCAGTGGGCCACAAATGGGTCTTTGTGCGCAAAAGGAACGAACTCGGTGAAGTCGTTCGATACAAAGCACGGCTTGTAGCACAAGGATTCTCACAGAGACCCGGAATCGATTATGAGGAGACTTATTCTCCTGTGGTGGATGCAACAACATTCCGATTCCTCATAAGTCTGGCCATAAGAGAAAATCTTGATCTGCGGTTAATGGATGTTGTAACCGCATATCTCTATGGGCCTCTGGACAACGAAATATATATGAGACTCCCAGATGGCATTGAACTAAAAGACAAAAATGCATCTCGAGATCAATACTGCATCAGGCTGAACAAATCCTTGTATGGACTGAAACAAAGTGGGCGTATGTGGTACAACCGCCTCAGCGATTACCTCATCAAAGAAGGCTACAAAAATGACCCCATCAGTCCATGCATCTTCATCAAGAAGTACTCAAACAAAGGATTTGTAATCATAGCAGTATACGTGGATGATCTAAACATCCTCGGAACATCTGGTGAGATCTCCCAAACAGTCGACTGCTTAAAAGCAGAATTCGAAATGAAAGACCTAGGCAAAACAAAGTACTGTTTGGGATTACAACTTGAGTACATCAAAGGAGGAATCCTTATGCATCAATCGGCTTATATCGAAAAGGTACTCAAGCGATTTAATATGGACCAAGCTCACCCATTGACCAGCCCAATGGTAGTTAGAAGCTTAAGTGATGACCCTCTTGGTCCCAAAAAGGATGATGAAGAAATCCTTGGTCTTGAAAAGCCATACCTCAGTGCTGTAGGAGCGTTAATGTACCTGGCTAGTCACACTAGACCAGACATATGTTTCGCCGTGAACCTCCTCGCTCGATATAGTTCATCTCCAACTCAGAGGCACTGGAACGGTATAAAACATCTCCTAAGATACCTTCGAGGTACTCAAGACTTAGGACTCTTCTATACTAACCAAAATAAAGATGGGTTAGTCGGCTTCGCCGATGCAGGATATCTATCAGATCCGCACACTGCCAAGTCTCAAACTGGCTACGTTTTTACGCATGGAGGAACAGCCATCTCTTGGAGATCAATGAAGCAGACACTCACTGCCACTTCATCAAACCATGCTGAAATCCTAGCCATTCATGAGGCTAGTAGGGAATGCGTCTGGCTGCGTTCCATGACTCAGCACATCCGCAGAGATTGTGGTATGGACGAAGAAACACAGCCCACGGTGATGTATGAAGACAACGCGGCATGCATAGCTCAGCTCAAGGAAGGATATATCAAAGGAGATCGGACGAAGCACATTCTACCGAAGTTCTTCTCAACCTCAGACTGGCAGAAGGACGGCACTCTCAGCGTTCAGCAGGTCCGATCCAGTGAGAATTCAGCTGACCTCTTCACCAAATCATTGCCTACTTCAACACACCGGAAGCTCGTCAAACAGATAGGAATGTATAGGCTTAGAGATCTGCAGTGATGCTACAATCAGGGGGAGTAATGCGTGTTGTACTCTTTTTCCTTCACCATGGTTTTGTCCCACTGGGTTTTTCTTGGTAAGGTTTTAATGAGGCAACATTCCTCAGCGCATTATCGAGATCCCGATTGAGTAGCTGACCCGGTTCACTCGTCCAAGGGGGAGTGTTATAACACATATCATATATGGACTCTTATACCGGCCCATTAGGCCCATCAGGGCATTGTACTTAACTTAGATTCCCTATGTACTCTATATATACATTCCAGTGATTAATAAAGTTTTTAAGTTTTCACAACATATGTGAAAATATCTTCTTTTTTCCGTCAATATGTGAAACATATCTATTATGGTACTTTTTGTGTGGAAATAGGGACTATGAATGTAATTTCGACAACCTATATTAATTATTAAAATTTCATTAAATGTCACCATCGATACGGATGAATGCACACTATACATATATACAATCTTACCATCATACCATGTACTTGGTGAGATGAAATTAGGGGGGTCACATGCATGCATTTTGGGTCGATTAATGATTAGCATGATGTTAAATAAATAGGTTGGCGTTAAATCGATACTAACTAAATCGATAAAAAGAAACTATATGTATCGCTCACTCAAAAATATCTGATTAGTGGGAAGTAAAAAAGTATTAATTCCTACCACTATATGCATCCTTTACCGGCCGGTTGATGATTTATAACTATAAAGATCCATTAAGACATATATATAATGAGGTGAATATTCGTTGGACTTTCTTAAATCTGAATTCTTTCTCGAACGTATGTAAAATGTAATATACCGACTGTTTATAATCGTGAGCTTTCACATTTTTGGCTTCTTTTTAACTTCTCTATTTTTTTAGTTTTTGATAGACATATATAATAATTAATGCACATGCATCACCTGGATCATCAAATTGCTACATATTCTTTTGTCATCTATTAATTTCAACGTATATAGATGGATTAAATATTAAGATTTTTTTATGTCAGTTGAATAATTCATAATTAAACCCGTATTTCTCATCAAAGGTGCTGGATATGTTTTTTTTTTTTTAAATAGCATATGCTATTGATATTTTTAATAGTTAAATTGATTAAGTTTGTACTACAATATATAATATATATGCTTATTTAGCATCCCAAATAAAGTCACGTAGTTTCATAAAATGATCAGATGCGTAAGTCTTCAATGGGAGAGTAACGCACCATGCCACAGAAGAACGGTATCAGTTTTACTTTTACCATATCTTTTGTGATCAAAATACAGCCATCTACAGCTCTCGACTTCTGAAGACCACTACAGAAACAATGGAGCCTAAGTATTTGTGTATAAATTTGTGTGAAAACATGTGCGAGTTTTAATAAATAATGTTATAATTACAATAATGTTTTTAAAATCATTTTAGGATATATTTGTAAAAATAAAAGACACGAGTGAATAGTCAAGATATTTTTTTGTTTTCATGTAAATCCAATGAAAGTGAAGACGAATCTATCTACCATTGGTATTGTGGAAATTTTAAATGTTTGTTTTCTTTATATATTCAGAAAAATGATTCTAATCGTCCCTACCATAATAATATGGAGAAAAATGGTCAAAGCACTGAGTTTTTGTAGATTTTATAGATGCATTGAACATGCTTCTTATTAATCCAGTTGACTCTTTTTCCACCATTAACTTTTTTCTCTCATATAATATAATATAATATCCAATACAGATATGAATATAGTGCACCTTGAAACGATAATTTATTTTTAATGTTAATATAAGAGCACATTGTATAAAAAGTAAAGCTGCGTTGTTCCCATACTTAAAATTACTGAAAATGCATACATTTAATCATATAAACATTAATAACAGATAAACTTCAGTATAATTTTTTAATAGTTTTTGTTTTCAAAACCAAATCAAAGGAAACAGTTTTTTTTATTTTATTATTGTATCAAATTCCCTAAAACGTATAACCCAAAAAAATAAATAAAAACAAATAGAACCACAACTTAAAATGTTCGTTCCTCTTAAAGACTATTACTGATCCATGAAACCAACAACATCAAAGTATCTGAATTTCAAATATTATATATATTAAAAATCCGAGCTTAAAATATTTTAAATTGTATATTTTTATAGTTCTAAGTTAATTTACAGCTAAAAGAAGTTGAATTTTGATATTTTATTCATTTGAGATTTGAATGTATGATTTCCTTGGTAAAAAAAAAAACAACTGTCTAGCTAGTGGGCTACCCACAGGCCATAGGGTAACTGGTGGGGGTAACTCTATCTAAAGCTATAATACGACAGCAAAAGTGGAAGATGTTGCAGTTTTCCAACTTATAGTTTTTTTTCCAACTTACCTTACTATAATCAATTTATTCTACTTTTAAATGACTTTTTTTAAAAAGCTGCATTTTATTATTATCAAGAGAGTACATAGTCGTAATGTAAGATGCAAAACTAAATGCCTTTATTAGTCACTTAATAACACTGATTTAAATAAATTTTGGAGTGTTGCCCAAAAAAAAAAAAAATTTGGAGTATATTCCAAACTTTTCATCTTTTAATTACTGTAAAAAATTCATTATTTACTACAAAAGTAATATTTTTTACATGAATGATGTCGAATAAATACGCAATAGTTTTGTTCTATAAATAATATGTTTTTAATCAAACATTTCAACATATATGAAGTATTACATCGCTATAAAAAGAGCAATGCATATAGTAATACTTACAGATACAATTATAACTAAAGCCATTTTGACTTAGTAGTATATTTTAATTTATAAAATATAGCTAATTGATACTAGTTGTTACGGTGTGTACAGAGCATTAACAAATTGTCTAAAGATACGTATTATAACCCACACACAAATTATTTCTATCGTTATTAGACATTAGTAATAATAGTATCAATCATTTCCCTCATTATTTTTGTTGTTCGTTATACTCTTTACTAATTAGCAAATGAAGTATAACTAATTGTTGTCGTCAGAAGCGAAACAGACTTGTGAATAAACAATGATTAATAAGAAAAATTAGTTTCTTGGACATGCAGTAGAATTATTTATTTCCTTAACATTAATGATTAATACAATGTAGAAATACATAATAATTCTTCGTTATCGTAGTTGGGAAAAAAATAATCAATTAATGATCATGTTTCATGTTATTTGAGTTAATAATGGAGCATATGATAATTGAGTATTTGAGTCATTAATTGTTTTGTTCTTTGAAATGACCAACTAGAATCAACGCGAAAGACACATAGCGCATTTTATGTCACATTATAGTAGTACGGTATATAATTTCTCTATGTTAATTTATTGTGTGCAGTATATTATCATGCGTATACATATATCAGATATAATTGTATAAATAAATCGCACATAATTTCTCTATGTTATTGTATTTTAGTTTTTCATGCGTCATGACGAGCTAAGAAGACACTAAGCATATTCAGGATAGGTTCAAAAAATTGATAGTTCGAATAAAAAAATCTATATTCAATATTCAAAATTTTGAATAATTTAATATAAATGTTAGATTGCATCGTTATAAAAAAAACAATACTTCTTTGGGAATTTTTTAAAAATAATTATTGTTGTAAAACGTTATTTCCATAGTTCTTAATAAAACCGTATAATGTTACTAGTATTCTAAAATCATCACTTAATTCGCATGTCCTCTAAACTACATTTTTTGTCAACTATCCATTTGCTCTAAACTATACACTTGAACATATTCTAATAAATTGTTTAACAGATGTGTAAGAGTTATTAGTTAATGAAAAATTATGTGAATTTGCTACAAAATAATTTTATGGTAGACGATATTGTTGCTATTCTAAAGATGGGTTTGGAGAAAAGAAGAACATCTTTTCTATTCTATCAACGATGAGTATATTTTTGTAAAAAACTATTGTTGTATGTTATTTTTTAAAAAACTATTGTTGTATAATACAGATAATGGTGGAGTGGCAAGTAATTTGAAATGTTGTAATAATATATAGAAGAAAACCCTTCAAACAAAAAAAAGCATATCCTTTTCACCGAACAAAACAGAGCTTATGTTCCCTATTAGTCTCGGGATCTATAAAAACAAGTGAAAAGACAGAATTCGTTAGTTTCCTATGAGATTTATGGTGTCAGAACACGGAAGATTATAATTTTTCTCGAGGAGTTTCTCAAAAAATTATTGTTAAGCAAAGACGAATAAAAAAAACTGACCACGTAAAAAAGAAAGAAATAAAGACAGAAGAGTAGGTCTTAACGTTCCATCTGTTTCCCATGGAGGCTATCTGTCCTTTCTTCTCCTTCCGACCAAACACGTCCTCTTCATCTTTTTTTTTTTTTTTTTTTTTTAAAGAGTAGTTAAGATGTGATGTAATATAATATAATATAGCAAGACAGTCCATAATGTTTCAATAAACAGTATTGTATTATCAACCTTCGTAAGAAAAAAAACTCATGATATTAGACCATCTTTAACGGTAGTATCTGAATATGAGTTTTTCATTCTAAGTGTGAACACAATTTATAATGTGAACACAAATTTCATTAAAAAATATTTTTGAGTAGACAAATTATAAAAGGACAAGTGTCAAATGAGTCTCTCATAAGAGTTCTATAATCTCTAAAACTAGAATCGGTTCTCACCATCTCTCTTACTTTTTCTAATATTTTGATTATTTTATTAGTGAGAAACTCTCCTAAATACTACCACAGATGCTCTTAAGATATAAACAAAAAGTTTTGTGACCAAAAATATGATAAACGTAGTTGAAAGTTCATTAGCGTCAACATTAGTTTAAAATTAGTTTCCTTTGATTGTAGCTATTACAAGTTAATAATATGAATATCTTAAAAGAATTCAAATATTCGGACAAAAATAGTAACAACTATATAGTTCATGAATCCAACCATTGCTCCGACCACTATATAAACCCCTTCCCCCCCACCCCATAACTCTACTCCTCACCAATATATACGCCAATGACCCATAACTCCCACATCCATTTAATCATCTAAACATATATTCTTTTACAATTCGAAAATAAAAAATATTAATAGAAAAATGCCTTCTTGTTCAGTGAGAGAAACTTCGAAATGCATTGTGTATCCGGAGAAGAAGTCCACCGTGTCTGATCTCCGTCTCTCCGTCTCCGATCTCCCTATGCTCTCATGCCATTACATCCAAAAAGGCGTGCTCCTCACGCGCCCTCCTCCTTCCTTCTCCTTCGACGACCTTGTCTCCTCCCTCCGCCGCTCTCTCTCCTCCACTCTCTCTCTCTTCCCTGCTTTAGCCGGCCGTTTCACCACCACTCCTTCCGGCCACATTTACATCACTTGCAACGACGCCGGAGTTGAATTCGTCTCCGCTTCCGCCAAACACGTCGCCGTCTCCGACGTTCTCTCCCCCGGTAAAGACGTCCCTCTTCTCGTCCGCGAGTTTTTCGTCTTCGAGCGTCTCGTCAGCTATAACGGCCACCATAAGCCTCTCGCCGCCGTCCAAGTGACGGAGCTCGACGACGGTGTCTTCGTCGGATGCACCGTTAATCATTCCGTTACAGACGGAACTTCCTTCTGGCACTTCTTCAACACCTTCGCTGACGTCACCAGCGGCGCTTGCAAGATCAAACACCTTCCGGATTTCTCCCGCCACACCGTCTTCGACTCTCCGGCCGTTCTGCCAGTCCCTCCCGGCGGTCCACGTGTAACATT
Source organism: Eutrema salsugineum (assembly GCF_000478725.1). Taxonomy (NCBI): domain Eukaryota; kingdom Viridiplantae; phylum Streptophyta; class Magnoliopsida; order Brassicales; family Brassicaceae; genus Eutrema; species Eutrema salsugineum. Next base: position 307,452 of record NW_006256829.1, on the reverse strand, counting down.
CGACGCCGATCAGCCTCTCCGGGAGAGGATTTTCCATTTCAGCAGAGAAGCGATTTCGAGACTCAAACAGAGGACTAACTACAGAGTTAACGGGATCGAGACGGCCGTTAAAACGGAAGAGATACTCGGGAAAGTGAGCAACGATGGGAGGAAGTTTAACGGTAACGGAGAAGAGGCTAACGGAAAGATAACAAAGGGTTTTTTGAAATCGGATACGAATAAGAAGAATTATGATCGAACGGCTGAGATTTCGTCGTTCCAATCTCTGAGTGCTCAGCTATGGCGATCGGTTACACGAGCAAGGAACCTAGATCCGAGCAAGACGACGACGTTTAGGATGGCGGTCAACTGCCGGCACAGGCTTGAGCCTAAGATGGATCCTTACTACTTCGGAAACGCGATACAGAGCATACCGACGATGGCGTCTGCGGGAGATCTGCTCACTAAAGATCTCCGGTGGTCTGCCGATCAGCTTCACAGGAACGTCGTGGCGCACGACGACGCGACGGTCCGACGGGGAATCGCCGCTTGGGAAAGTGATCCGAGGGTCTTCCCTCTCGGAAATCCAGACGGCGCTTCGATCACCATGGGGAGCTCGCCGAGATTCCCAATGTACGACAACGATTTCGGATGGGGAAAGCCATTAGCGGTGAGGAGCGGCGGAGCGAACAAATTCGACGGGAAGATCTCGGCGTTTCCCGGGAGAGAAGGAAACGGAAGCGTAGATCTGGAAGTAGTTCTGGCGCCGGAAACCATGGCAGGGATTGAGAACGATCCCGAGTTTATGCAATACGTATCTCAAGTCAGTTACGACTGCTGAAAACGACATCGTTTCGCTTTCATCTGATACCCAAAAAAAATAACTCTAAGCCGAAAGAGGAACTGATGATGGCATGGCACTATCAACGGTTGAGATTTATCTACATAATTTTAGATATTTCGATCGAAGGGTTGTAAAACGACGGCGTACTATATAAGTCAATACTGGTCTTTGTTGTATCCTTCACTGGTCACGTTCTTAATGTGACAATTACTGTACATAATCCCGTCTTTTTCAATTCGATAATGGAACCTTTTTTTCTAAAATCATAAACCTGTATATTAAACTCTATTCACTTTTTTTTTTTGTTCTTGATTTTTTTATAGATGAAATAACAAAAAAATTACGGACAGAATAATTGACTTGGGGCCATCTTGATCGTATTGTTTCGGGGAAAGAACCGATTGGCAACATGGGACCCAAGCCATGCTTCTAAGCTATCCACTTGTAGCTGAAGGCCCAAGGCTTTAGTGTGATGATAAATGGGAGTATTTATAGGATAGTGCCTTGTACACTAATATGCATTGTTAGTTAGCCGCGTGACAACGACGACGTAAAGTTCATAATCGTTGGATATATACAATTTTGATAAGTTCATTTGATAGCGTATACTTTGTTTTTATTATATATTTATCAAACCTGTTGATTAGTTCAGTTTTTTTGGGTTCAAATTCACGTTTTCCGAGCCTTAATAGTAACATGCGAAACATAAAAACAAGCTGCTAATCATTTTATACAAAATCAAGAAAAAAAAACAATAGTTTCCTGCATATGTAAAAATAAAAACACAAAGTAGTGATCTAAAAGTACTAAAACCCTAGAGGCCAAAGTCCAAACAAGGTTTTAAACCCACATTAGACATAGATACATATCTTACAACGTCAAGCCCTTTTCATGAACACATAAGCAACAAGCAATCCAAGTATAAGATAAAACACCATTAACCAAACAGAGGATTTTCAGCTTAAATCTTCACATTACAAACCAATTCCTCTTTTATTGCTTCTTCTACGCGTTAACTTCCGGCACCGGAAACAGTCGTTTAACCAACCAATGCACTGGTCCCAAAACCTCAGCTTTCTTCTTCCTCCAGAACCAAATCGCTGCACTGTACTGTTCATTGCGTATCTTTGTCGTTGCTGCTCTCCAATCATACTTCTCGGTTTCTTCTCTTGCCGCTTTTCCAATGATTTCTCTTTTTTCACTGTCGTGTAACAAAGTTCTCAGCTTTGTCACGCAGTCTTCCACATCTCCAGGGTTGAACAAAAACCCTGTTTTGCCCTCCTTGAAACATCAGAAAACAGAAACAAAGAAGCTCAATAATCACCTAAAGCTGAATTTAGAGCAGAGCCGAAATTTTGGATAAAAGATAATTACAAGCATGACATGTTCGGAGAAGTTTTTCCTAATTTAGATATTTCACTGACCTGGTCTTCAGGAATTATATCAGGGATTCCACCGGCACGAGCCGCAACAACGGGAAGTCCGGAAGCCATTGCCTCAAGAACCACAAGGCCAAGTGTCTCTGATTCTGATGGCATCACAAACACATCTCCGCTTGCGTAAGCTTGTGAGAGTTCATCGCCTTGTAACATTCCGGTGAAAACCGCTGGCATCCCGGTAAACAACTTCTCAAGATCCTCTCTTTAAGAAAACCAGATAGATAAGAACAAGAAAACGTTACAATGTTGCGTAAAACTCTTTAGAAAAACAATATTGGCCAATCTTTAACGATATTAGTACTTGTATGGTCCATCTCCAATGAAAGCAATCCGAGCTTCAGGTAATTTGTCCATTACACTGCACACAGATTTCTCAAATTTAGAATATGATACACCACTTAAAAGGAATGAGACCAATTTACAGATACAAAAAAAAAAACCTTTTTAGAAGCTCCAAACTCTTTTCTACGCCGATACGGCCTACATGGATCACTAGTGGCTTTTCTGGTTCGCCATTACTGTTAATTACAAATCATTAAGATTAGCACGGAAAGTATTAATGTTCTGAATCTATAATACAGAAAAGGTATTATATTTTATTCTTGCCTCAGTCTTATACGCATTTCTTGAGAACGGAAACGGGGATTGAAGCTTTCTGAATCGACACCCTTGTTCCAAAGTCGAAGTTGATTGGCTTCAAGATATAATAAAAAGGAACGATGTTAGTTTTTAACAATCACAGAGTTTGTATGATAATGTAATGTTTTATCTTTCTTCACCTGCAGTTGCACCAGCTGCTATAAGATCTTTTCCAATGGCAGCGGAGGGAACTAATGTAAGATCAGCCGCTCTGTGAAGAAATCCTGATAAAAGCTTATTCAAGTTTAGTTACATAATAGTTAACAATAACCGGAAAAAAAAGAAAGAAGGAAATTTTGACATTTGAGAAAGAGAGTTTACATACTTATTACTGACCACATTGGTTGGACCAACCAACTAAAAGTGTATCTTGGGATGTATCTGCAAATCAACACAAGCTTAATCTTCAGAAACATCTCGTTAATTCCCAAGTTAGAAACAAATAATTTCTGACAACAATTCAACTGAGGGAGATAAGAAGCTTACACAGGGACGTGCGTATGGTAAGACATTACTATTGGTACAGATAGCATTTTTGCTATTGCCAGAGCACCAAAAACCTGAAAATGTAGTCAATTGTGAATTGTTAAGAACTTTACTGTTTCTAGTGATGTGAATTCTAAGGGCCTTACCATTATCCCGGGAGATGAAGCGTGAATTATGTCAGGCTTAAACCGAGCAATTTCTGAGATTATTCTTGGACTAAGCGCAAGCGACAGGGGAACCTTTTGGTACCAAGGGCACGGGAAGCTGCAGAACAGAACGAAAAATTAGCAATGAAGCTAAATCGAGAACATCTATAGAGTTTTTTTAGTCAGCAGAATGTAGCTACCTTCTTGATCCAATGACTTTGGCTCCATAAAACTCTTCGGGAACACCTTCATGTGTCGTTACGACTATAACCTGTTCAGCACAACAGTTTAATCAGGTTTAAAAAAAAAAAAGTGGGTGCAGTTTTCATTTGAAGGATTCGATACTTTATTACACAAGAAAAGAACAAACCTCGTCTCCCATTTCACGAAGATACCTAATGAAATTCTGGAATCTATTTTTGTATCCAGAGACATAGCTGCAAAATTAAGACGAAGTTAAGTGTAATATAACAACATAACAACATCCAGATGTTAAGAAAGCTTATGATCAATAAAATTTAGCCATAGATGCATATGAGAAAGAATAAAAAAATATCCTGATCCATATCAGACACTTTGAGCTCAAAACTCTATGGATGAAATTGGTTCCAGAAGGATCTGTAATATGGTAAAAGTCTCGAATTTAGTACTACAAATTCGGCGTAGAGTACGAATACACACATCTAAAAAAGTGTGCTATGATGATCATTGGAAAATACATCTCAGGAAAGTCAACCAAGGAAGGATCGTAAGAATTCTTTTTCACGCAGACATTTCGTCGAACACAAAACAGGCAAGACACTCTGTAGAAGGGTCAAAGCACCAAATAACACAAGACTTACGCAAACGGCGAAGGCTCAACAAAGAGAGCAATTCTCCTCGGCTTGGAGTAGGACTCAGGATCGAGAAGCGGAGCCTCAATCTCCGATTCGTCTTCTTCCCTAACTTCTGTAATTGTCATATCGTTTGACCCAGAGGCAGAAACCAGCTCGCGCCTACTCTCTTCGCCGAGGAGCTTACGTTTCTTGCGAATCAAGCTAATGGGTATTCTCTGGGGACAAGAAGCACCGAAGGAAACAGGGGAATTAGCAAAAGAACACCTGGGGGAACAAGTGGTTGCAGAGAAAGAAGGAGAAGAAGAACAAGTGTTGCTAGGAAGAAAAGGAGGAGTTAGAGAGAGATTTATAGAGAGAGAAGAAAGGGTCATGACTTTTTATTTTACAAAGCTTAAATTAATAATTTTTGACGATTTGGGTGTCGTAAAATCGATTAAAACAGAAACATCAGAAGGAAAAAATCAGTTTTTTTTTTTCGGGGGAGAAGGAATCTGAAGAGGAAGAAAGAGTAAATAAAAGGGATAAAAGGGATATCCGCTTTGTGAGGCAGGAGACAGATCAGCATTATACGAAACGTTTTTAAGCATATGCTTCATTTTGATGTGTTGTCTTGTTTCTATTTATTTTATTTAATTTAAACTATTTTCTGGAGCCAAAAACACTTGTTCTCTACATTCTTCTGTTTTTTGGTTTAATAAAAATGGGAAGTTTAAGAAATATTATATTCTTATGAATTTACCTTTCCATCTGAATTGAGTGACTCGAATTTGATAGTGAATCATGTCGTTTTAACGGTTTATATGAAACTCATGTGGTTAATTACAAAATGTAAACACACGTTCAGATAATCATGCTATCGATTTGATATTTATAGAAACTAATTCCAGTTTGGGTTACAGACTAGTTACTAATGAGACAAATCTTTGGAGAAGCGGCCAACATATTCGCATTACTTACTCCCACCGATATTCTTTTTAGAAAAACCATGTCCACATTGTTGGCTGACTCCATGATATTTTGAGAGACTATTGTAATAATTTATAAAAAGAAGTCTAATTTATATGGATCCTTCGCACCAAATGCTCATTTAATCAAATAAACTGATTAAGAAACACGACTTTTTGTTAAGTATTATAGTAAGTTTTTATTATTGTGCCGAATGTTTAACGATGATGATAGTTGTATTTTGCAACAATCACAATAACGTAGTTCTCAAGACAAAAACTTGACTTTGTTATTTTGGTCAATGGATTTCGTTACCTATATCAAATCATTAGCCACGCTAATTATCTCGATAATCCAATTACTTGTAGAACTCCAATTACTTGTAGATCGAAATGACATACTCAAGTCAAATCAATACGCCAAGACAACCTTATAGACAAGATTTTTATATTGTTAAACAGATGCAATAAAACAAAAGGGACAAAACTAGAGATATATGGTATCGGAAATTTATTCCATTGAATATTCGCTTCACGTATAAGCATCTGCATGTGGAAGATCCAACTTGAAGAACTGTAATTTTTCTGAATTATCAATAATTTCTGGTTTTTCGGTTTATTTTATTTTTGAAGGTTAGAGTCAGCAATAATTTAACGAGATGTAACTTGTCTCTTTTCTTTCTAATGTGGTGTTATACTCGATTCAAAATTTACGTAACTGGAAAAAGAATTCTTCTCCACGCTAGTCTTCAATTTACGAAGGTAATAGTGAATCTTTCTAACAATTGATTACTATTTACTCGACGAAAACATGATTACAGTACTTTCAAGTTCAAGGTTTCTATATTTGATTTGTTTGTTTAGTAGAAAAACCTTGTCAAGCGGATGATCCAAAAATCTACTACAGCAGATGGGCTAATCTAGCCCCATATTACTGTTAGTAGGCTCAGATGTGGGCTATATTTTCTTTGTTCTATTGGCCCAAATATGATTAGAGTTGGCTCTGACGTGGGTTACAAAAAGATAAATAAAAAGAGAAGCTATCACTTTTTAATTTACGAAACTAATGATAATTCAGTATCATAAAGGAAAGATAGCCGCATATCAACAGGTGAATTAGGGTTCTTCGTTCTTTGCAAAGGTCTGTCTTTTCCGACGATTTTGATCCTGTTTGATTTCTCAAATCTCAACCAATGTGTCTAAAAGCAACCAAAGTATATGTTCACATATGGGAAGAATTTGTGAATTGCCCGACGATTTACTGGTGACAATTTTGTCATTCGTTACGACAAAAGAGGTAGTGGCTACGAGTATTTGGTCAAAAAGATGGCGTCCAGTTTGGAAAAAGGCTCTAAATCTTGATAGTGAGTGTGTAGAGCTGTGTGCCATATGCTCTCTCGATTGTTTCTCTTTTATACTACTGCATACCCATAAAGTGCGAGTTCTCAGGTTCAAACAACATAGATGTTGTCCCAACCTTTTGGGAGAAAACTGGAAGGAGCCGAATTTTGTTCCTCTAAATTTGTTTTCGAGTGTGGAAGCTGTTGAGTGGATTGGGTATCAAGGAAGAGAGAAAACAGAGAGAAGAGAGCAGTGATCTACATCTTACATAATGCTCGCTGCCTAAAGACGCTGACTGTTACACCTGCAATATCCAACACGTATGGCGACAACACCTTCATACTGGCTAAGTTAGAGTGCACCCGGATGCTTTCTAAGAGAGTTAATGTTTCACTTATACGTTAATTTGTGCATGCGCACCGGGCTAAGGTCTCATTCAACATCAAATCTCCCTGTGTTTTAGCTTTTGTTTATTAAACCTTTTATTTAATGAATATTAAACCTAATTTGGTTATAAAAAACAAACGAAATAATAGTACTATTTTTAGAACAAATTTTAAATAATATTAAGATACAGTTATGTAGGAGTTAATTTAAACAATCAAAACTTCCTGTGTCTATATATATGACAAGAGAGAGGACATATATAATGAATGGGAACCCACACTGGGGTAGGACCCCTAATATTTCACCTAAAAAACACAAAGCTGATAACAATGACAAGAAAATAATGAATCTAATTTTTTTTTTTGGTCTAATTTAAAATAATGCATATGAAATATTCTTACTCATCTCGTTTTTATTTTGAACTTTCTTTTTGTTAATAGTATTACTTAATTTTACTCTTTACTTTAAACCTTTTCACTCGTCTTACTTTTGACTCAGTTTTAGAAAAAAAAAATCACATCGTCTTCATAGAAAAATCACAAGCTAATGGGATAAAAATGAGAAGTCAAGAATCAATAATATTTTCTTTTATAATTATATTCTCCCCACCATTATTCTTCATCAAGACACCTCTCCCCATAAATACTCTTCAAAACCTCACACGTCTCAATTTGTTTCTCTTTCTCTCTCGCTCTCTCTTTCTCTAGCTCAGACATATTTATCGATAAAGTTTCAGACAAGAATATGTCTCGAAGAGCATGCAAAAGAGTTAGCTTTAGTCCGGACCCGGAAGCAAACGAAGAACCGATCTACCCAACACACAACGGCCTCAGCTCATCGCGTCATGGTCGTCGGAGAATCAACTTAAGAATTTTCAGTTTCGGCGTCAGAAGTTCGCCGGCACCGAAGAGATTACTCCGTCGTATTGGAGCCAGCGTCACCAAAACGCTGCGTTTTATGTCCTTGGGAAGGAAGACTGCTAAGGCCAAGTCGACGCCGTTTTCTTCTTCGAGAAACGTTTCCTCGTCTTCGTCTTTGTCTTGTTCCTCGTCCTCGTACTCTTCTTCGTCTATATATCTGGTGAAGTCAAAGTCTGTAAACGAATCAGAGTCTCACCGTGCAGAAGCCATTGAGGACTGCATCGAGTTCTTAAACTCTTCTTCGTCTCTGTCGAGATCAAACTCGATCTCTGCGTGGTCTTGCTAAAAAAACGCCATTTTTTAATTGGTAATGTAAAAGATTCTTAATTGGGAGTTGCATAGGTCCGTTGATTTAATTAGCTAGCTAGTGATTACAAAAAGTTATAATTCCCGTCTTCTTTTCAAGTTTCGTTACCAACTTAATACTTCTTTGGCAAAAATATATTTCGACAAAATAAAATCACAACTAAGGTTTATTTCGTAATTTAGGAGTTCATGACGTCGTTTATTTACATTATCGTGTTGTTCATAAGTCATACCGTTCACATCTATGTTCAGTCCAAGTTGTGTATCTTTCGAATTTCAATGAACCACATGAATCGTTCAACTTCGTGATTCCTTCATAAGTAATATTATTACGTTCGAACTACAAATTAATTAAAATTTTTTTTATTCTTATGCAAAAAGAAATAGAAGAAAAACAAAAAGGAAGTGGCCCAGTTTAGAATTCAAAAAGAGCGGTCGAAATCAAAGGACCATAAGAATAAGACAGAGAAACCTTCTTCTTTATTGACCCAATATTTTATGTCTTCCTAGCAGAGAAAATAAAAAGCAATTGGATTTAAACTTCCCATTCTATCTATAGTAAATAAAATATTAAAATAAGTTCATCATAACAAACATTAAGCGTTGCAGAAAGTGTAGGTCCCTGAACACTACTACAGCCTTTTAAAGAATCCAATGAAAAGCTTTCTTCTTTTTCTTTGTTTGTATTACCCTCAAGAGTCTCGGGTGCTTTGTGTTGAAGCTTTCTTGAGCTCTAGAGCTCGTTTATAAGGGGGTGCGATCGGAGGCTGAACCGGGTCCAAACTCTGGTATAATGATCCATTTGCTTCTTTTGGGAGTGGGTAAGACCGGTCTGAGTCATAACCGGTTAAGTCACCACATGCCAAGAATGGAATATAAACTTTGTTGGGTCCTTCAAGCCAACCACTACTGCAATCTGCAGAGTACCAAGAAAACAGAAAATCTCAAAAACAGTAACAAAACAAAATCTCTTTTTGAAGCCGACGTAACAATCAAGAAGATTTCTCTGTCTTTCCTAAAATGTTAAATTCACATGAAGAGAGCATTTTGTAGGTGAGAGTTAGGCTGAGAAAGAGTAAATTGAAAGTGTACTACTCAACAATGGACAAGTTAGTTGTGTCTAACTTGAAGAGCTTCTGATTTTGAAGATCAAGTTAAGAGATTTTTACCCTGATCACTTCCACCTGAAGGGGTTCCGACTTTCTCCAGGAGACGATGCAGATCTTTCGGGTTAAATCCTTCTGGTGGAGAGTAATTTTCGCAGACAGCAAAAGCCTCTATAACAACAAATTTGAGAAATACAATCAGAATTTTTTTTAAAAAGCAACATTTTACATCTTTGATGATTATCCGTAAATGTAAACAAATCATAGTTGCATCACGTGAAAGTTATATACTCTGTTACCTATACTAGAATTTCGGCTGCTTTTCGGTTTCGCAAAAGTTACAGTTGGGAAAAACAACTTCAGCTACACATATAAAAGCAGATAACTGTATATTAGTAAAAGCAAATGTCAATTTCATAAACTCATAAGCACAATATTGAAAACTTACCTGACAATACAAGAGACTTGTATCTTTTCCACGGAAAATCTTCGCAATAAATTTTCCACCTTCTTTAAGAATATGGGTTACAATTGTTAAGCCCTGACGAAAAAAAAGTAGTTCTTTTCGTTATATTTATGTTATCGATAAAACAAATGCTTCAGGTTTATGCTAAATTTGTTCAAGCATGACACACGGGTTCTTGTAACAGAAACCAAGCAACGTACCGCTAGAATGAGTTGGGACTGTACAAATTCATCCATGTCATGCAAACCGGTAACTGCAAACCACATTGTGGAAGGCTTTATTTCGATAGCATGTGGTAAGAAATTGAGCGGTGAAAAAGATTATAACTACAGTTTTACCATCCGGAGCACCATCACAAACAACCAGGTCAGCCTTGCAACCGTCAAAGTGTCTAATGACCTTGAGAGAAAATCGAAAAAAGGTAAGTCCTAGAAACAAACACAAACTTCAAGGATAAGGGAAGTGGAATAAAGAGATGCAAATAAATCTAAGAGATATGAGTTGAGAGAAAATTTCACCACTTGGGCAGTCCGAGCATTAGTTATGTCCCCTTGAACCTGAATGACACCTTCGATTGGAGCCATAGGCTGCAAATCTATGGCCACTATGAGAGGAAGATCTCCTTCTCTGCAAAGTGTTTCAGCAGCAAGAAATCAGTCCGACTTTATCAACAAGTGTGAATTACTAAACGAACATAGTTAAACAGTTGAAGAAAAACAATACTTTGACTCAGTTGAAGACTTTGCAGGAAGATACAACTGACGACTCAAGACCTACAAATGAGGTGCACTGATAAATTCAGAACATTCGTCATAGTGATAATCTGAAAAATAGTTCTACTTCAGCTATATACTTTCTGAACAGTTTCTACTTTCTTCTATAAGAGAATCGCTAAGTTAGAATGGCATGAATAAAATCGAATTCAAGATCACCATACCTGACTCCAGCTACCAGGTGCAGCACATAAATCAACAACCCTCTTCACGCCTGCATAATATAAAGAAGACAAATAGGGGAAGTTTACATGGTCGTTTTTTTATATCTCACACTGTTCAGCTACAAATTCTTCGCTTAAAGTGCTGCATTCATTAAACTAGTAGACGGTTTGTGTGACACTGACTTGGTTACGTCCAAAAAAAAAAGATAAAGGATTCAGCGATCACCTGCAAAAATGTTGAATTCCTCATCAATCTGAAGAAGCTTAAACGCACTTCTCGCACGCCATCCTTCTTCTTTGGCTTTTCGATAGTAGATATCCTGTAAACGTACAATAATCATATACCCAGAGAAATATGCAATTTTTACTTTTATGCTCCAATAAAAAAAAATTCATTCAAGAGGCATACACATATATACATACCCTTTTGTCCCGAGAAGCCTTTCCCATGTCTTCTAAAGAAGAAGAAAAAAAAATCAGAGAAAACTAGAGAAAACTAAAGAGACAGAGATAAGTTAAGTCACAGGGGTGTCTCAGAGGCATTCCATCAAACACATTAAGGGCAACAAAGAAATCTCTGCAAGACTAACAATTTCGGGATTAAATGGATATACAAGATTTATAATGGAAAACCCGTCCACTTACCGCGCAAAAACAGCTATCTATCTGAAGAGTAGCAACAAACCAGAACTTCAAAGACAAAGTGAAGGAGACTTATGCGTGAGAAAGTTTTATCTGTGCCCTAACAATTTGGAAGCATACGGAATTGAGTTACCAAAAATGGTATCCGTCCTATTATTGGGCCTGAGCCCAATTATTTATTGATGGAAATTACTACTTACATACGTAAAACCTGTCCGTATCTAATTTCGACAGTTGGCCCATGTAAAATTCTTGACTTTTCAAGTTTTTTCCTTCCTTCTTCAATTTTAAAAGAACTTTTTTTTTTGCTATTTTTTTGTTTAAAGAACTTTCAAAACTGAATTGATGATATATGAAGACATCTATAATTCTTTTAGTTTTATTTACTAGCAAAAATAGCAGTGGATTCCTACCACATCCCAAGGACATTGGGTGCCAATCTTGTTAAAGAAAAATCACATCCATTGATTGATTTCAGATTTGGATATCACTTTACGATTATAAACAGTCATTAACCCCACTCTAATGGAAAATATTTTCTTACAATATGAAAAATATATATGAACGTTTGCGGAAGAAAAGGAGAAAAGGATTAAAAGTATAGTAATATCGTATTTAAATGAGTGTAACTAAGAGAGAAAAAAATATTTCAAAAAAATATATTCTATATCCAGTAAAAGAAAAAGAGTACACGATCAAAACTTGTGTACGTATATAACCGTTAGAAATGTTAGTATAATACGTTTTGGAGTCAGCATGCAAAAACTCTTTGCAAGTAATAATGAAGAAATAGATCCTTTCAAGTTTCAACGAATTGATATGCCAACAATATGAATGGTCGGTCGATCTAATGTAATGGTTTCACTTCACACAACTATATACTGTATTTATCCCTTAGACGTTTGTCTTGTCTCCCACCCACTTTTGTATCAAAATCTTCTACAAGATTTCCCTTCTCGATCTTTCTCCTAAACAGTTCCCGAAATTTTTAAATTTGTATTCCCTCTAATTTTCCTACTATAATCGCAAGTATAAAAATACTAGATTCTAATAAAAACGAGTAAATTAAAAAATACTATCTATGTTGACTAATTTTTCAAGTGATAATTAATCAGCTCTTATTTTAAAATTTCGTTATAATCAAAAATATCTTCGAGTAACATATTTGAAAAAATTAGTTTTTCATTTCATACAGTGTTTTGAAATTGATAGACACTAGTAATCTGATGAGTTAAGTTGAGTCGAAGAATGAAATCAGAGGGGTAAAACTGGAAAATATGCTTCTTTTGTGTGTTGCCAAACACACTGAAAGCCCAAAAACTTTGGTACATACATAACACATGCGTACCCATGACGAAATCGAATGTTTTTAAAGTCTAAACCGATCCGACCCCATCGGTTTGAAAAGATGATTGTGATTTTAGGATCTGACGGTACGGAGATGGCGAGTGCACAGTGAATAAACAGAGACACGCGTAGAGGAACATGAACAGCCAAGTGGGGTTCAGTGGCTTAATGACGCGCGTGGGGTTTGCTTTAAACGCGTGATTTATTTTTTTAAGACTGTTCCCTGAATGAAAGGCTCAGCTCAAGCCGCCGTCATTTTATTACACTCTCACTCTCTGATTTTTTTTTTCTTTAGGAAGTAAGAAAACTTTTATGAAAAACAAAAATATATATATGTTATTAAAAAAACGAATGTGCACTTCGAAGAAGTTTACAAAAACAAAAAAAAAGTATAGTATTAGAATAATAATACGTACACTAGGAAAATAGTACTGAAAACTATCAATAAGTAACATAGGAGATATGTGTTTTGTAAAGTGAACACATAAAAATTTTAACCAATTGTGACAAATTTAATTCCACTAAATCTAATATAGATTATAACTAATTTTTAAAACAATTAACAAAATGAGTAGAGTTTTCAGAAAAAGAAAATGAGTACAAAGGTGGTATAATAAATTTAAGGGAGTGTTTTCTAATCATAAATAGAGAAGCAGGTAAAAAGGAAGAAAAGAGAAGAAAAAGCTTCCTCTCTCATCTGAGCATGTTTTAGTTGTATAACAAAGGCGGCCGCATTAAAACGGAGCATTTTAAGTAGACTTGGTTATTGCAGTACTCTCCTACTCACTCACCACTTGTATTGTTTACATAACCACATAGCCCTGAGCCCTTCACTCTCTCTTCCAAGTTCCAACCAATTCATCTCTCTCATTCCCTCTCTCTTGTCTTTATCGTTTTAATACTCTCTGCTTTGCTTCTTGAGATTGTAGAACGAGAGACCGAGAGGTAAATAGTCTTTGTGTTTCTTCCGATTCTAAAAGGTAAACAAAAAAGGATAAAGGAAGACAATCTTTGTTTCTTCAAAAAATTATATCTTTTCAAACAAAGAAAAAAATCAGGCTAAAGGTTATATAACCTTTTCAATTTTTTTGTTTGTGTGCCGTACAGATATCGACCGCTAATGTCGGGTGAAAAGCAAGCGGAGGAGGCAATAGTGGTCTCCGGCGTCGGAGAGACTGGTAATGACGTGGCTGGTGGAAAAATGGAAGATCCAATGGTGGAGGACATTGGCGGCGCCGGTGATGGATTTACTGTGAAGAGCTTCCTCTGGCATGGCGGGTCCGCTTGGGACGCTTGGTTCAGCTGTGCTTCCAATCAAGTAAGTAAAGATACACAAAACTTTGGATTAACAAACAAAGCTCCACAAAAACAAAGGTTTCTTATCATCATAAGACCAAATTACTCTTCTTCTTCTTTTTAAAAACATTCTTGAAATTAATAAGGTTTGTAAGGAAAAAAAAAAACAAATTATATATATCCCATTAATTCCACCATAATCATACTAACATAGACTACGAGGAATGATTCTCGTTCACTGTTATCCATCATTATTACACTAATATGTGATTATGTAATAGTTTTTCCAGTGACCACTTTCTTATAAATGGTTGTCTCGGGGTCAATTTCCACTGAAAGTATTTAAGTAAATACAATCGCATATTTGATACCCGAATAACAAGTCTTTTTACATCATATTCCAAGAGAATCGAATTCTACAGATGAATTTATTTTAGTTTTATTAAAAAAAAAAAAAACTATATATGATTGCTGCAGGTGGCACAAGTGCTGTTGACACTGCCGTATTCGTTCTCGCAGCTGGGAATGTTATCAGGAATACTGCTTCAAATATTCTATGGACTAATGGGCTCTTGGACTGCTTACCTCATTAGTGTTCTTTACGTCGAATATCGAGCCCGCATGGAGAAACAAGAGGCCAAATCTTTCAAAAACCACGTTATTCAGGTATTTTTAAAAAATATAAATATGTATACATTATACATACATATAATGATTTTAATTGATGTGTTTTTAATGGTGTGTGTGTGTGTGAATAAATATGTAAATGGAAGTGGTTCGAAGTCCTTGATGGGCTGCTGGGTCCGTACTGGAAAGCAGCGGGGCTCGCCTTTAATTGCACCTTCTTGTTATTCGGATCAGTCATCCAGCTCATCGCTTGTGCTAGGTTCTTTTCCTTTTTACCACTTTTATTTTATTTCCAATTTATTTTTTCTTAATATATACAGATATTTTAAATTTTGCATATGTAAATGTTGTATTGATGGATAAATGTCATGTCCATGTGATGTTGGGTGTGGTGCAGCAATATTTACTACGTAAACGATAGATTAGACAAGAGGACTTGGACTTATATTTTTGGTGCTTGTTGTGCCACGACCGTCTTCATACCATCTTTCCACAATTACCGTATTTGGTCTTTCCTCGGCCTTGCAATGACCACTTACACCGCTTGGTACCTCACTATTGCCGCATTTCTCCACGGCCAGGTACATCGTTACCGTCAAATCGGTTTTCATTTTCACTTGAAAAAAAAAAAAATTATTAATTGTGGCTTAAATCGGTTGTTTTTTTTTCTTTTTTTGTAGGCGGAGGGTGTGACACATTCCGGTCCGACCAAACTTGTGTTGTACTTTACCGGAGCCACCAACATCCTCTATACATTTGGTGGACATGCTGTGACCGTGTAAGTCTTTTTTTTTCATGCATTCTTCAACTAATTGTAGAATGCGCCACAATTAAAGAAAAATAACATATAGGTTGTAAATAATAATGGATTCACAACAATTAACCGTAAAATTAATTCTGATTTAGTAACTTAAAGTTGAAATCTATTTTTCTCATATAGTATTTGGTTTGTTGCAAATTCTCAGAATCTTTATAGTTTCATTTTTTTTTTTAAAAGGAAAGGTTAAAAAAAAAAAAAGGTGTTCTCTCTGAAGATTATGTTTCTTCTTTTTTAATACTCTCCTCTTTTAGCTTCTACAGATGCAGCTTTTGCCGGTTACTTTAGATTCTGTCCGAAAACGCACAAACAGACAAAATCATTATTACGAAATAAATAAAGACAAATTTACCAGAAAAAACTATTTACCTTTTTGGCTTTAGCACACTGGTGTTTTTAACAACCTTTTTACACACTAGCTAAGATACTGAGCTAAAAAATTCCTAATATTTTTTCCCCCACGATATGTACATACTATAATATATCTTTGAGAGTACGTAACGTAACTACACTGGTCGAACCGGACGGCCAATCTCTGGTCGGACCCATTAGACTCAATTAAAAGACTTTTATGCTATATTCCCTTCTCAATTTCTTTAAAAAAATATATATATATATTTTTTTAAAAAAAAAATTGCAGGGAAATAATGCATGCGATGTGGAAACCAAGGAAGTTTAAGAGCATCTACTTGATGGCTACACTGTACGTCTTCACGTTAACGCTTCCATCAGCCTCCGCCGTCTATTGGGCTTTCGGCGACCAACTTCTCAACCACTCAAACGCTTTCTCTCTCCTCCCTAAAACGCGTTTCCGTGACGCCGCCGTTATCCTCATGCTCATCCATCAGGTTCCCTATCTTACTTAATATGCTATAATACATTAATACATGTCTCACAATAATTTCCACTCTGCATTAATGGTTGGTCCAATTCCGTGCCATTAATTTACAACGATAAGAACATTATACTCTTTCGCAACGAAATTTAATACCGGAAGGAAGGAATGTTTAGGTTATGACATGTTGTTATTAAATCTTTTAGGATGCGTTACGCGTTAATCAGACATGTGCTTATCATTTTCAAAATATTAGTAGTCCATTAATCAATTCATGCAATCATCGACTTCTCGATTTATATGTCTAACTGAATAACTAATTTGATGATAAGATAAGTTGAACTATTTCTCGCCGTCTAAACGTTAGGCTACTATTATCTAATTATATGTATTTCTCTTTTTTTTTTTTTCTTTTTGGGTTGGTTTCACAGTTTATAACGTTCGGATTTGCTTGTACGCCGTTATACTTTGTATGGGAAAAAGCAATCGGAATGCACCACACTAAAAGCATATTTGTAAGAGCGATCGTGAGATTACCGGTGGTGATTCCAATATGGTTTTTAGCCATCATTTTCCCATTTTTTGGTCCCATAAACTCTGCGGTTGGAGCACTACTCGTTAGCTTCACCGTCTACATCATCCCCGCCTTAGCCCACATGCTCACCTACCGCACCGCCTCTGCCCGTCGGGTAATAGCTACATGCCTCTCTCGGTCACATTATTATTTATTCCTTGTTTATATTTATAGGTATTTGAATGAAAATAACATATAAAGATAGTTTTGAAGATCAATACTAGTCCTACCCCATATATTGGGGAAATTTTTGGTAGGAGAGAGGTTGGTATAAACATAGGTAGAGTTTATATATGATGAGCTGGCTTCTATTTAGCATTTAATCCCACATCAATGAGGTACGTAGGTCCATAGTATAAATGTGACCATTAATACCACTTGACTAGTTTAAGAAAATTTATAACATACATCCTCGTAGATATATATCTAAATAAGTTCATCTGAAGATACAATACATTACATTGTATTAATTTGTTTTCTTTATATGTAATGGCGTGACAGAATGCGGCGGAGAAACCACCGTTCTTTTTGCCTAGCTGGGCCGGAGTTTACGTGATAAACGCTTTTGTGGTGGTTTGGGTGCTAGTTCTCGGGTTCGGGTTTGGCGGATGGGCCAGCATGACCAACTTCATCAGGCAAATTGACACTTTTGGCCTCTTCGCCAAATGTTATCAATGCAAATCGCCGCTTCCTCCCCCTGCTCCGGTCAATGGTGATCACCACCGCCGCTAAGCTAAGCCGCCGTTAGTGAAGTAAGAAAGTGTGAACTTTTATTTCTTCTTCCCTTATGTATAAAAAGTGTCTAAATTTCAAACGAATTTAATGATACTATAAAGAAATTTGAAACTTCCTTAAATTCACGTGATTAGGGAGCAGGTGCCGTTGTGTTTGTCACGAGCCATTCTTCAGTCTTATGACAGACTGTTTTCCTAACGGGTAGAAAGCAACTGGATGCCGACAAAAATTGTTATCATTTAATCAATCAGCCAATCTGTAAAATACGGTTACAACCAAAAAAAAAAAAAAAAAAAAAGTCTGTCAAATTTCTTCCAAAACTCTACAAATTTGGAATCTTTTTTTTTTTTTTTTTTTAAATATCTCAAATTTGAAATTGTTTATCACTTGAAAATTTCCGCTTAAAAATAAACAAGGCCCAATGTAGACCCAACCAAATTAATGAGCTTTAAAAAGAAGCCTATTAGTATTGAACCTTTCATTTTTCTTTCATTTCGTTGATTTTTGGTAGTAGTTATTTCTTTCTATCGCCGCTGATCTCCTTGATCCATCTACAACAAGTTTTTGTGTGATTTTAACGGAACAAATTCAAACACTCGAATATGGTGCAGAACCAAGTTCACAGATTACGCAGTGCTCTGATACCAATCTCCACATGGCACTTCCTTTCTCGATTTCAAGTTTCCTGCTAATTTTATTCCACAGATGCAACCCGTAGCTTCTCCTCTGCATCTGCACAAGCTTGACCTTGATCCATTTCGAATCTCTCTCCGTCTTTGGCACTTTGAAGAACTTCTCTATCTCGAGCCAATTCACAGGATACAACGCAGAAGGTCTCAGGATGGTGAAGTTGTAGCCACTCGATCCTTCCACTGCTCTAGCCACTCGAGAGACCAGGTACGGTCCGTTATATCCCCATACGTTTCCATTGAAACTCTGAGCGAATTCTTCTATGAATCTGAGCAAGAGAGGATGATTCTTGTCGAATATCATCACTGCGTTGTTCAGTCTCGTCCAATTTCTCGACGAAGGGTCAAGACTCTGCGCTCCGATCACGTTCTTAAGCCCTTTGAAGCTTTTCAGAACGATCATGTCTGTGTCTAAGTAAACACCTCCGTATCTGTACAAGTAGGCAAGCCTCATGAGGTTTGAGAGATTCTGAGCTAAAGGTATCTTTCCGGGATCTCTTTTCCCGGTCTTTATTTCCTGCAGCCACGATTCTCCTGCGGTTCCTTTGAGTAGAAAACGCAAATCCGGTGTGGCCGCAACAACTTTGTAGCCACGATCAAGAAACGGCTTCAAGGTTGTGTAGCCTTTTGGAGAATCCATGGTTGCGGATAGGATCATCAAGCAACCATGAGGATGAGACTTGAAGACACTTTCAATTGCTAAAACCTCTCTCTTTCCAAATAAATCTGCAGATGATATCCAGGTCATGACGAAGTTGACTTCACATCCTTCACCGATAAACTTCTGTGTCTTCCTTTGAAACTTCTCAGACAAGTTATTTCCACGAAAAACCTCAATAACTTGGAGCTTCTCCTTCACTGTGGTGTTCAGGTTAGGTGGTGGCGTCATCATCACTTGTGTTTGCTGTTTGGTCGGATAGTTGCTTTTACTTTCCTTCTCGGACCTCAGAGGTAAGTCATGTGGAATCACTCTCTTGATCTCTATCTTCACCTCTGAGAAATCTCTCTGCGGTTGCATCGAGGAGAAATTGGACAGTAGAAACAACGTGGTAACCACGACCAGCGTTAATAAGCTGACCGCAAACGCGGTGAAAAGTGGTGATGATCCAGATTGGTTTAATCTTCTGTCATCAGTCACCACCGTGACTCTCTTCTCTATATCACGATCCATGTTAAAAGCAAAACTGAATTGGAAACCAGGAAAATAAATCTTTAGATTGTTAAGTATTCTGTTTCTTGTTTTGACCGCGTTCTTGCTCTGGGAGGGAGCTGTCTAGTTTTGAAAAAATTATGAACTCGACGTAGACTATGGGTTTTATTCGATAAATTAATTAGTGGGGTTCTAATTTTTTTTTTGTTTGACACATCACCAAAATTGATATTAGTGAAACGAGAAATCAAAAATAATAAGTAATCCGTTATTCTTTTCTTTTTTATCAACAATTTTATGCTACCATATTTAGTATTTCATAAATTTTGTATTCTAAAAATTATATCATGTATCGAAGGTGATAAATTCTTTTTAAATTGAATAAATTACAGCTTTTTTGATTGGTTGTTGCAATATGATTTGCGAATAAGGCATATGTATTAGGATGATCTAGTTTTCTTATAGACAATTTGTCAAGGTATAAACCTTGGCCCTTTACAGGAAATTTTTTATTTAATCTGTTAATTTTAGTAAGACTTTTGTTTTATAATACTAATTAAACCGTGTTGGTTGGATAAGAATTTGATATTCTTCCGAATGAATAACGCTGGTATTCATGGTTGACTGAGAAGATTTAAAAATCAACACATTTGTGTGCAATAACGACGAAAACATGTAAAGGAGAGGTCGAGACTCGTAACAACAGACGTGTAGGTTTGGGCTGGTTGGATATCATGGATATATAATACTGAACTTTTGTTTGTTGACATTAATATCTTTTTTTTTTTTAATGGATTTATTTTTTTTACTTGATAACTTATTATTATTTTTATTTAATTCAACTTATTAATTAGTGTGTGTATATAGAAAAATTTGATTGAATAACTTGTAGTGTGGTTGATGAATCCATTATTAAATACACAACATAATGTATGTATTTTTACTGATTTCATTTGTTTAATTTAAAATGAAACTTGATTGGTCCATGCATAATCAGTTTCCTCCACATGACTTGTCAAGGTATGCAAGCATTTTGACCGTGACAACTGAAAGCATAGCAAAGGAAATATGTATCACATTATTAGTATTTTAATCTCATTATTGTTGATAACACTAGCTCAAACAACTAGACTTTCAATTAGTATGAGCTAATCCAAATACACAAATCATAGATGACGTATAAATGTATAATAAGATTGTAATGAATAATAACAAGTCTTTAGTTCGAAAGTCAGCGTAAATGGCAATAATGGGCCTTCTGTTTCACATCAATAATTCTTTCCTTACCAATTATTGGCCCATGGGCTTTTACGACATCGTGGTTTCCTTCAATGAAACGCACAATCCTAGGAGTTCGTTACAAGCACGTGGGAAGCAATCGCGTGTATCCAACGGTACAAATTAAATGCGGGTGAGCACCGACTTGTGAGATTAAGAGAACTCCAATGCCTCTGACCTTGCCACGTGGGCTTATGCTTTGCTTTCGTTCCATACACTATACAGATACAGTACTTCCCACTCACATAAACGAAAATCGCTTCTCGATTGAAGATGATGACTGGAACCCTAACCTCTTCTTCTCCGTCTTCCTCCACGAAGATCGTTCTCGAAGATTTTTCTGCGACGAATTTCCGTCGTGCAACAGAGATTTTCCCTTCTGTTCTCATGAAAACATCTCACCTCAAGTTTTTGCGTTTAGATTCTGTTCAGAGCAGGATTCTTAAGCCGATTCTGCTTCGTTCCTCGTTGATTAAGGTTTCTCAGGTAACAGAAACTTCCCGTTTGTCTGTGTTCTCTCTGAAACTACTAGTTTTTCTCGAAATTTTCTTTTGCTCTGTTTACAACGGAGATTCAGGTTTTTAAATCTTTGTTTCGATTTTTGTTTCTCGTTTGGAGACATTTACTGATCGAGTAATTTTTTGTCACTGATTTCTATGCCGTGTGGATAATTGTGTTCCCCCATTTTTCTAGGAAAACAGAGAAGCTGCAGAAATCGAAGCTGTAGAAAAATGTAAGTTTCTAAGTTAGATTCCTTTGTGGATTGTTGACAGCTGAGTGATACATTGCGAACATATATTGCAGCGTCGGCTACAAAAACGGTTCGTGTAAGTTTCCAGTTGCGGAGAGAGTGTGTGTTTGGGGAACATTTCTTCATCCTTGGTGACGATCCTGTGTTTGGCGTTCCTTGGGACCCAGAAAATGCCTTACCACTCAGCTGGTCAGACGGCCATGTTTGGACCGTTGATCTGGTATGCACCAATCGGCATATTTTCTATTTCTTGCTTACATAGATTCTTTTAAGAGTTTGTGTTAACTTACTCTGACGTGGTTTCTTTCTGCTTAGGATCTGCCCGTTGGAAGACTGGTTGAATTCAAGTTCATACTAAAGGCAAAGACAGGCGAGATTTTGTGGCAACCAGGTCCAAACCGGGCTCTTCAGACCTGGGAAACTAACAAGACAATCAGATTATGTGAAGACTGGGAAAATGCTGACCTCCAAATGATGATCGAGGAAGATTTTGTGCCACTCATTCCAGGAGAAAACCAGCCTTCTGCTGTTAACTTTGATATGCCTATCGTTGCAAAAGATGAGGAACATGTGCTTGGTACTGTTCAAGAAAAGTCTTCAGAAGCAGTTGTAGTGAATGTAGGATACATAAGCGATGATTCTGATGAAAATTTGAGTTCCAATCCCCAAAGTGAGAAAACCATGGAAACTTCAAATGGAGCTCTGACTGCTCTGGGGGAAAAAGATACCATGATAACCGAGGAAGAAGATCCAGTTTTGGTCCCTGGCTTGATTCCCCTGTATGATTTAGAAAATGAAGAAGTGAAGGAACCTATATCTCAAGTGTCAGTGGAAGCCATTAACGAAGGTAAAGCCCAAACGTTCCCGGAGGTAATTATTTGACAAGTTTGCAGGTTCCTCTAGGCTTTTTTTTTTTTTTTTTGCTTAAACAGACTGAATAGAAATGCTCTGCTTTGTACATTGTCCTTTCATGAACTCTTAGAGGCTGCTGTTATACACACAACTGCAGATGGTAATGAAATCTTTGCATCGTCTTTGTTAGTTGAATGAAACCGTTCTGTCCATTTGTGCAATGTATATGTTGACCCATTTCAATACAAAATATCCTTTACTATGGCTTGGTTCTAGTTCCACGGTAGAACATTTAGGATTGTGCGCTTATCAATCATTTTTTTTATGGCTGTAAATGTCATTATTGTCTTATTTAATGAACGGAGACGCTATTTGCAGGTAGGTAAGAAGGAAGAAATTAAAATGGAAAAAAACGAGAAAGGGAAAGTAAAAGCAATAAAGGGTGTAGAGAAGATGCTTTACAACGCATCAAAGGAAGAGATGCAGCAGCAGCGGCTAGAGACAGAATCGCTTGAAACGCCAAATGTGCTTTTAGAGAAAGACATCCAATGGGGACGCAAAACGCTTTACAAGCTTTTAAGTAACTTTGGACTTTTCTAAACTCAACACAAAAGTTTTGAGTGCATTCATTAATATCGGCAAAAGAGCTCTTGAACGGTACGCTAGCTTCTTGTTCCATGGTCATCTTTTACAGTTTCTATTTATGAGAATTGAAAATAGATTGAAGCATGTTGTGTTTGTATATATATGTATGATCAAATGGTTTGGTAAAGAGGGAGATGAAGAGAGAATGGAGTGTTAACTGTTAACTACGGATGTAACATTGTATCATGTTGCTGCCTTTTTATGTAGATCCATTTCTCTATATAATTTGTTGTCATTACGTTATGATAATGATCATGATTGTCATATGATTAATCTTAAATTCCAATTTCTTACCCAATGTTGATGATCATGAATTCATGATTATCATATGAGTATTTTAGTCGTAAATATGATTATCATATCATATATAAGTTCGTGTAATTTTTTTTTTTTTTAAATGGTTTACTTAGCTTGGACCTTTGGTGCTCTTGACAAGGCCTGGTATTTGCCAACGCCGTACGTTTAGATGCACCTTTTTTTTTACTCGAATTTATATAATTTTTACAAAAGAATTATAAAAATGATAGACCTCATCAATTCATCTATGCTTATTCTAGTATCGTGTCAGCAATCTCAAGATGGAAACAATTCTTCTGTAATAAAAATTATAAACCACCCTCGTAAGGAATGAACCACCCTAAGGTTGGGTTTTGTTTCTTATCACTAAGTGGTGTTGTGAAGTCTAAATGATAATTAATCAAACTACATATATGGTAAATCTCTTTTACTCCACATGCTGTGCTCTTGAAAACTAGATTAGTCCAACAACAACAAAAAAACCATCAACTTATATACAATCACTACTATACACAAGCCTAATGTAGGTGGAACTTGTGGGTCTCGAAACCCTATAAGAAAAAAACCACAAAAATAGTCACGAGACTAGCTCTCCTAAGGGGAACCATATATCTTACTCATCAAAAAGTCCCTTATTTAGGGACACTTAGTTATCTTTTTAAAAAGCTAGATCTTTGCTTATTATGGTACTCAAATTGGCAAGGAATATGTACCTTTTGTCTTCATCTATCTCTCTTTCATTACGGCCATCACCTAAATTATGCATTTCTGAGGAAACTCACAACTCAGACATGTTTTCTTTAGGCTTCCTCTTCAAGTCTTTCGTTTGATATAGCTTCACTGCTTTCCCACAAAAATCCA
Source organism: Eutrema salsugineum (assembly GCF_000478725.1). Lineage (NCBI taxonomy): Eukaryota > Viridiplantae > Streptophyta > Magnoliopsida > Brassicales > Brassicaceae > Eutrema > Eutrema salsugineum. The sequence continues at coordinate 283,280 of NW_006256829.1, read as the reverse complement.
TTCTCATTTCTCGGATCTTTCTCTGTTTCTCCAGATAGAGGTGACACATGTGCGACATACTTTTCTGCAGAAAGCAACACAAACAATATTATGACCAATATGTGACCAAATGTGCACAGTACACAAAAGAGTAAGAACAATCTGAAGACTAAAATCAAGAGGTAAATAGATCCACAGAAGAAAAATCCCAGTAGAAATTTTACCAGCCAAACTTCTAAGAGCATTCTCAGCCGCTTGTTGATGTGCATCTTTCTTAGTTTTTGCCATTCCAATGCCTATCTTCTCACCCGTGAACAAAACCTAAGTAAAATTAAATGCAACAATACAAATAAAGTAAAGTTAACATTACACAAAGGGGCTTCAGTAACTAACAAACTAGACAAGAATGAAAGGCGGGGAACAAGTTCCAGCTTACCTCAACTGAAAACTGTAACTCTTTGTTGGTACTCATCACAGTCCTAAACTCCACCTGCAAATACGTACATACATTCCTCAGATTCTATGAAAAGCCAAGATACAATAGCTTGTCTGGTTATGCTAATCTGTACCTTAGAACCGCATCTTCTTCCAATTTCTTGCAGCGCACTCACAAATAAATGAGATTGCCCGCCATTACTCTTTCCACCATCTGTATGATGTTCCCTACCATTTGACACCAAATGATTCTGGGATATTCCACCTTCTGCAAATTGTTTGATCAAGTGCTTTGTTAAAAGATATCAATGCACTTTATTCGTCAAGCAGTTATGACGGGTTCAGCATAAGACATTACATCAGATGGGAAACCAATCGTTATTCTATTCTAAGTCAATTATATAATGTAGCTTTAGAGCGGTATACCAAAAACAAGCTTCGTAGAGAAAACAAGAAACTCAGCGATTAACTATTTTATCTTTATACGATTGGATTGATGTTAAAACTAGAACATACCTGTTGTTTGACGTGAAGGATTTTGCTTTTTCTGGTCATCATCCATTCCCACCTGCAAGAAAAATGTCAGACTGCTGCAGACAACATACTACTGATGTCGAAAGAGAGATACTTAGAATTCGAAACTAACCTCTTCACTCCTCGAGTGGGATGGGTGTGGAAATGAACCAACAGGAGCAGAACCTGGTATACCATGAGGAAATTGATTCGGATAAGCTCCTGAAGGTCGAGGAAAAGGAGGTCTATTCTCGTCATCTACCAACCAACCACCCTGAGAATACATAGAAGACGAAGGTGGCTGCATAGGAATTCTAGCCAGAAGAGGCGGTTGATTAAAATTTGGGTTCCTTATATCTACACCAGGCCTCATCATAAGGGGTCTTCCACCATCAGAATATGTGAAGCCATCCCGTCTTGGAGCTCCAAGCAAACTAGGTTCTAGATTGTGATTGAACACAAATGATAGAGAATTTTAAACATTAACATGCAAAAGAACTGTATCAAGTTCAAAATTGAGATAAGTCAAGAGTTCGTAGTCGTACTGTGAGAAGGTAACAATGCTGCTGCAGTTGTTGTGCTAGTGTTGTTTGGTATAATTGCTATCTGCGGCTTAGAGGTTTCAGGTTTCTGATCAGCGTTACTTGTAGCAGGAGTAGAAGAATCAGCTGCAGCCTTCTCATCCCCAGAAATAAAAAGTCAGCAGACAATCAAATTACAACTGACAAAAAAAGCTTTACACCAAAACAATTTTTTACTTGAAAAGATCACTTAATCCCAAATTTTGTATATACTTTTCTGTTATTATTTTACTGACCGCTTGGTTTAGCCTGCGTTCCACCTCACCCCCACACATTCCTTCGATAATTGGAGCAGCATTTATGTTTCCATTTGAGGCAGCGCCAGGATCCTGCAGGCAAATATAGCTATATCACATATTGTAGATGGGGCCAAATTTCTGTGCAATACGTTGACGGTGATAAAATGCTAACTACAGTTACCTCTATAGTGACATAGTTGCTCACATCCGGTGATGGAGGTAAATTTTCCACATCATCTTCATAGTAAACTAAAGATATACTACTCATTAAACTCTCATCGAATTCCCTGGCATAAATGTCCGGAAACAATAAGAATAACCAGCAAGAATTCATTACACAAACCAAAAAAGAAACAAGAAAGAAACTTACTTGAAAAAGTAACCTCTGACATTGCATGCAACATTTCTTGCTACGCAAAGAATTGGAACGAGAAGGGCTGTCTGATAATTGGGCATAAGAAAATCGTTAGATACACACATAAGAAATTAAGCGATAAAGTGTTTAATTCACAGCTTAATGCAAGAGAAAAAACACGCCTCTGCCTGGGGAGCATAATACGGAAGATAGGCAGGAACAACGTGAACGCGTGGTTGATCCTTGTCCTCCCAAACCTTAATACGGTCATCAATGACCATTGCCATTTTTGGGTGGCAAATGCCCCCATTGAAGACATTTAACAGCGATTTCTTGGCGTCTGCTATGCAAAAGCAAGAACTAAATCATTATTGTTTACAGAGAGACATAGATAGATAGTTGGTAAAAACATCTTAGGTTTATCTCTTTATACCAAAAACTGAGAGGTCAGAAAATTCAATCAGGCATGAGAGAGGGAGCGAGAAAAGGCAAAGTAAAAATTACAATTCACAGAAAACAAAAAACAGTAACGAAGGAGATAAATACAGTGATTTAAGAGATCTACAGCAATGGAAGCATGGCGCCTATGTACCAAAACCAAGATTAAATGTATAAAAAAGTCAGAGATGGTTTTGACCTGATTTAACGCATACAATACGATCTCGAAGCTCCTTGAGACTTATCAGGTGTGCTTCTGGATCAAGTAGTCTCCACATTTCCAAAGCATAATCCCTTTCAGCCATAGTACAAACATAAACTTCAAAACGCTTCCTAGATTTTGCTGTCAAATAGCTTCTTAACTCCTCCCACGCTGGTCTCAGTTTTACAAGCACACTAGTGTCACGGATCTGCATCAGAAATAACCATAGACAGGAGACAAAAACTTTGCTAAGTCCCAATTAAAAGTAGGATACTCATGTATGCTTAAACGACACTGTCCTATCACATGGCAGAAAAGGTCAACCCAAAAAAATTAGATGAGATGAAATGAATACGTGTACAACCACAGCATAGATAGATCTTCTAACCTCTGGATTAATCCGAGTAAGCACAGTATTCTTTTCCGGCAATCTAATCACGGGTCTATAAACTTTCTCGAGGCCATCAGAAGTTGGTCGGACCTCCTCAGGTTGAGCCTTTAACAAAACTCCATTATCATATGCATAGTCATTATCAATGTACTGCTTCAGCAGCATCCTGTCATCTATGTACCTTTTCAGTTCTGCAGACATTCCATTTATCCTCACAGGATCAATCTCTCGTGAAATCCAAGCTTTTAGAGCCTCGATTCTATCCTCAAAGGACTTCATTGTATTAGCAACAATCAAAGTCTCATCCAGATCAAACACAATAGACAGACACCTAGTGTTAAGCATCCTTAAACAGGAATCATAAAGACCTAAAGGAACTGAGAAACACCAGAAACACGGGAACTTCTTCTCCTTGCTCGGCATCGCCACTAAGTGAATCTCCTCATCTCCGAGCAAGACCACGGCAGTCTGTAATCACAAATCAAAATTCAAAGCTACCGAATCACTCCTACTAATTGGAAACCATCTAAATCAACAAAATGCACATGTCAAATCGCGTCCAAAGGACATGTCGGGAATCTCAGACGAACCACGTTACCTTCAATTCATGGAAACAGACTGCGTGAAGATGCATTAACTCAGGCGGTTTGACCGGAGCCGACGACTCAAGCTTGCATCGAACGGCAAAAGAGGCAATAGTCTGTAGAATCGCGAGCGGAGGACACCTCTCGCCAGCCGGAGAAACGTGATGGATTCTAATCTCATCGTTCGGGAACCGAAATTCGTTCCCTGAGGATACCTGGTTGACATCAAGCTCCCCCAAACGCAGCTCTCCGTGATAAACCACGGATTTGTGACCTAAACGACTCATCGAAATTCGTCAAAGACGATTTCTCAGGAACGAATCCGCCAGTGGAGCAAAATAAAATCTTAGGAATGCGTGAGAAAATCTGCAGATTCAAAGAGGATTTATCTTCTCTCTTAGCTGCTTTCTCTGTGATTTCTCGCTAAAGAGGGTTTTTCTGGGTCCCAAATTGTCTTCAACATGAGCACAACGCAGCCTCTGGTATTTATATGCGAGAGAAGGCGTTTGATTGTTACGACATCGATTTTAACAAAAATACGACAAAACATGAAATTTCTTTACACGTGGCATAAGATGCATTATCCAGTTTCCACCAGCATCGCATATCAGCCGTTAATTGCCTTACTTTATTCACCGTTCTCAAATTGAACAAGATGATATAGTACATGATTTTTTTTTTCATTTTTTTGTGGCAACCACCAAGGCACCAACATATGAAAATTGTTATTTTGTGCAAATAATTCTAGCAATTTGTTCTATTTTGTTTGTGAAGAAAACGGAACAAACCGAAGATTTCTTGTTGACTTCGAACAAATATATATAGACCAAAATTACTCTAAATTGAAAAAAAAACAGAGACGGAGGGATAGTGTAATAAAAATCAAATTAGACGCAATCAAGTTGTAAGTAGAGAAAATGACGCGCAAATTTTCTCCTCTCTTTTTTTTGTCCTCTTGTCTTGTTTGTTTAATTGCAAAACAATTGCCTCATAGCCAAAATAAACCAAAATCATGGCGACTCTAAATACTTGAGTCTTAAGTAGAAAATAGAGACAAGACAGACTCAAGACCTTCATAATTCTACTATAAGATATGCAAATGAAAGTACATGATGATGATGTTGACTCTAGTTAGTAGCTTATGTCGCTGAGATTATCGTCGCTACCGTCTAAGCACAAGATGTTGACACTCGATTCCGAGCTCCCGCTGCTGCTCACCGGCCGCTTTCTCCTGGTCCCTGATGATTTCACACTGTACAATGAAGCTGCCGGAACTTTCGTCACTAGCGTTTGGATATTGCCCATCATGCTCCCTCGTTTGATATCCTATATTACCACATATATAGAGAGACCATTACAACATTGGAGACAAAAAAAAAAAAAAGAAAAAAAAACTAAAATATCTCACAGAGAAATGCTCAAAATTTTAAAAGTCGTCTAAACGTTGACTAAAAAAAAAATCGTGTGTTTGTATCAATTTATTTTAAAAACTTTTAAGCATGGTGTATACGACAGACTGAACTAATTAGTCAGCTGATTGAATCGATCAGTTGGTTAAGTAGATTTGGTCATATTTGCAACACTAAAGTAAATTCCTACCCATTTTTATAGTAATGCTTATAACTTTCACGAAATAATCGTACTGTATATATAATCATACCTTATGTCTCAAAGCCATATCGAAGGAGCTTTTTGATAGGTTTCTCCCAAAACCTAAACCATCAGACTCCGAACTCAACTTCTTACCTCCACGGCCGCCGTTTTCTGTCAGTCGCGGTGGAGCAAGTTTTCTCACATTCACAACTCTCTCGACCATTTGATCCCCTTTAGCTACAGGACTGATCAAACCTCCATCATTGTTGCTCGTCTTTGCTCGTCGTCCACGCAGCAAAGGAACAGCTTCGTTTGCGTTTCCAATCGGAGCTCGGTTTCTAGAAGGTGAACAAGACTGCCTCCTAGCAACCGCGCGTTCTTTGGACGCTGATCTTGAACTAGACGCACCAAACGCTATGGTTGATCTGCCACTAGAAGCCGTTCTTGGTCTGTCTGGTAACGTAGTCCTAAGATTTGACGGCGCTTCTAGAGAGAAACCAGGCATCTCGTAAGGTTCCCATGGCCTTGATCTCAACGTAGGTGAGGGAGCCGGTTTACATACCGGTTTAGTTGGTTTACTCCGCAATACAGTTGATGTACCGGTGGGATTTGGTGGACGGCGAGTTGGAGTACTTGGCCTCGATCCCGGTTTTGTATTGGGTGCCGACATTGGCCGGGAGCTGGATCGAGTAGAGGTGGCTGTACCAGTGGTTTGTTGTGCGGCACGTGCAGTGGTTAAGCTAGCACGTGAGGTCCCAGAGCCAGAAGGCCTTCTTGTTGGCGTAGAAGGTCTGCTCGTTCTTGTTGCGCTACTAGTAGAGGTGGATGTGGCACGTGCAGCTGTTGAGGTGGCACGTGAGGTTCCAGAGCTAGAAGGCCTTCTGGTCGGCGTAGAAGGTCTGCTCGTTGATCTTGAGCTACTAGTGGTGGATGACGAGGTTAAGGTAGCACGTGCAGCTGTTGAGTTGACACGTGAGGTTGGCGTCATTGACCTTGTGGCTGGTGTGGAAGGTCTACTCGTTGACCTTGAGCTATTAGAGGACGAGGGTCGTTTGAGCCCAATAGTTTGGTTTTTGGATAATGTGTTGTCCCTCTCTTCCTCAAGGCAGTTCTCTAACTGTAGGAATTAAGAAACCATCGTAGAGTATGGTTCACATAAAAGCCCAAAGATAAGTCGAGACCTACTAAGTTTGTACCTGAGATTTGAGAACCATGGGGTTAGCATCGGGTGCATCGAGTTGGTACCTTAGGCTTTTACTCGGTGAGCCTGGTGGCGTAACTAGCCTGAACATTAAGAAACCAACAACAACAGATGTATAAATCGCAAATGTTGTTTATCTTACTCCTCATGACCGTATTGGAGGCATGCCTAATGAAACATTGACAAAGGGCATCACTTTTTTTCTTTCTTAATTAAAAGGGAGATCCAACTTTAGTAAAATAATAATTTTTTATAAGATTTCTACTAAAATGTTGTTATTCGAGGTAGGCAAACACAAGCATAAGTCTTGTTTTTATGGTAAGATTGTTTAATGTAAACTTTTATTTACTTAAAAGCTCCATTTTTTTTCTAAGAACACGGAAAGGCCCTGTTCCTAATAGTCATGATAACTTTTAAACCATATAGAGACAGTGATTAATTTCTTAGAAAGTTTACAAGCTGACCAAAATCAGACATCAGATTATAGTCTAGCAAGAATGCCTAAGAAAATTGACTTTTTCGCTTGAATCTTTGTCAAGGCAAGTTTTCTGAAACCATGATCAGAATTATAAAAATCAATATCTAAACTGAAAGGCAAAAAACATTACCAATCGTAATCTGACTTCTCGTTATCGTTATCGGAGTACAAGAAATTATCGGCGGCAGTTCTCCGGAGAGGGTAACGTTGAGACGACATCGTCGTCTTACTACTTTTACAATGATCAGAACCTGCAATATACAGAACAAAAAAGAAAATAAAAATCCAACAAGACAACAACATACCTAATACCATTGTTATATATAAATGAAAAGGAACCCATTAGAAGCGAAGCTTGGTGACCTTTCTCGAGAAGACGCATCTCCAGGAACAAAACAAGCTCTTCATCTCTGTCTTGGGTCAACATTTTAGATCATTTTTTTAATTGAATTGTTTTTTTTTTTTAATTGAATTGTTGATGATGGAAGAGAGTGGTGAAGATGTTACGTTCTGTGTTTTTTCTTTATTTTAGAATGTCAGATTTCATACCAAACAACCTTTTTTGAATAAGAAAGTAAATGTAGTTTTTAGTTATATCATATTAATGTATTGTTGTTTTTTTTTGTTTTGGTCTTTGAACTATTAGAGCTTAATATGTTTGCTTGGTCAACATTATTAACAAAGCTTTAATACGTTACATCTTTATCCTCTTTTACAAAACAACAGGTGACAAGAATATTAAATGGTAATATGGTATACTTAAATTTGATTAGATTTTTTTAAAGCATAAAAGTAATTATAGAGTTCGAAAAATGATACCAAAAGACTCGTTGTGTATATTTTTTAGTTAAATAAAATAATACTAAAATGACAGTAGACAGGGCAACCCGAATCTCTCTGCCAGTTTTCCTTCATCAGCCTCCGTATCACGAGACACGAGACACGAGTCACACAACCTTTGATAGTTAATGAAAAAGCCAACTTTTATTAAAAGAAAAAAAGATACAACACACAACTCTTAAAAAAACGAAAAACAAAAACGAAAACAACACGTCGAAACAAAGACATATGGATACAAAAGCCATATTTTAAAAAAAAAAAAAAAACGACGACGACAAGTAGTCAAGCCAAGCAAGTAAAAATCGCTTCTCCAAGCACGTGGCCTTCAACAGCGTCCAACAATCTCTCTTTCGACACCGTGTGACCAAGTTTGGGTTTATCGTCGAGAGCCAAGAGCTTGAACTGGAAACGCTGATCGTTACTAGGCATGAGGGGCCCACGCCATCCCGGGACCTTGTGATCGTTATTCCCTTCTCGAATACCGGCGCCGGAGACCTGCTCTTCCTTACCGGAAAATCCTTCCGGCAGACCTTTCATCTCCGGCGGAATATCGACAACCACCCACACAGTCCACGGCACGGGCGGTGCACTAGGATCATCCGGCGAATCCATGACCTCCACCACCACCGCTAGCGATTTCGTATCTTCTGGAACGTTGTACCTACACATTTAATTCAAATATATGTCATCCATACTAGTAAATATACATGTTTCCACAAAATCATTAAATGGAAAAAAAAAAATCACATCAGCTTGATTATCGATGAAAAATGCCAATAAATTAAAAACGAAAGAAAAAGGAAAAAAAGAAGAAAAGACGTACCATTCAAGAGGAGGAGAGATATTAGTCTGACCACCTTGACCTCCCATTGTATACTTTCTCGGCAGCTTCCCTTCGTTGTCTATCGTCGGCGACACTAGCCTGAATTCCTCACTCGACATTTTTCGATCTTCAATTTGTTTCTTCCTTTTTTTATTTTTTTTTATTTATTTATCACAAAGAGACTCTTTTATTATTCTTCTTTTTACAAATATATGCTTGCCCTTCTCGTCTTTGTATAGAGGTCTCTCTACGTGAACAATTACGGTGACACGTTCAGTGTGAGACGTGGCAAATATCAAAATATCTGAAAGATTCTGGGAAGACATATGTCGGTCACATTCTGGTGTGTTTGCGAGACGCCATCTGGCGCAACTCCATCATAGTCGGTATTTCATTAATAGGCCTAAACTGTATTTTTTCAGCCTGTTTGGTTCACCTTGTTGTTAATCATTTTTCTAAAGTCAATTAGTTGCGTATTCACTACTTACAACAATTAATGGGCTGGAATAATTTCAGCCCATTAAGGTTCACCTTTTTTCTCTAATATACAAAATGATAAGCTGGGAATTTAGGGAACAGATGACATGAGGAATTTTAACAAATTCATATATTCAATTATAGTTCCTTTTTTTCTTGTATATTTGATTTTGATATACCATTGGTTTTTTGTGTTATCAACTACTTTTCAATATTTTCAATATGGTCATGATGCCCCGAAAAAAAAAACTCTAATTATCACAAATGTCTATAGATTTTTGCATATAAGGTTTTTATAAACATGTTTGCATAGAAGAAAGACAAAAAAAATTGTCAATGTGACAGAGGCATACTGCATAGCTTAATACATACGGTGTTGCGAATATGATCGTAACATTGAATGATGAATCATATTCTTAACACACACGTTTCGCCGTTCAAAAGGTCTACAATATAAAATAGCAAATAAATAAATATTTATGTACAGAGAACGTCTGCCAATATTACTGTGTCTGAGTCACTATGCGGCTGGAACTGGAAAGGTACCAAAATAAATTGTAGACAGTAGTAACATGATTCCATCACCATCACCAATATCCCAAACCTTGTTCGCTTTCGCATTTATTTTTACTTTTATTAACCACTAGTACCCCCCTTGAGTGTTTTATTTAATTTCTTCTCTTTAATCTAGTTTGGCAAAGGTCGGTATTTCACTATCCAACAGCCTAACTTATTTTCCTTCTATTTTTTTACGATCGAAACCGATTTGTATATTGGTTTAGCACATTTTACATATTTTCATATCTTTCGGTTTTCATTCCATCTGTAATTGTGCTACACTTTTTGTTTTTTTGTTGCAACCCTGTAATTCTGCTACACATTGTACATATATTTTTAGAGATATAATTAGTTATACCATATCTCAATATAAATCCATCAAAAGTTAATTTTTTTTTTTTGTTCCAACAACAGCATTAGAAGGTATCTACTATGTTTCTATTATTTTATGTACGGGGTGTTTTGTTGATATACTCGTTCTACACATTTTTGTTATAAAAAAAACCTTAAAAATCATGATATTTAGATAAGTAGTTTCTCAAGTAGCAATCGAAACGATTATCGTGAAATGACATTTTAGATATTTTCCAACTCATAACTGTTAAATACTTCTATTTTTGTTCGACAAACCATTTTTAGTCTTTCAACAATCGTTCTTTCGTAGGAGCTAGCTACTAGGAAGAGGTAAATAAGCGAGTTAAGGAAATACAGTTGAAGGAAAATAACTCAAAACCTCGAAAATATTTATCTTACGTAAAAGTAACGTCTAATTCACTCAACGGCTGAAATGACACTTACCTATTTCACACATAAAACTGATATATTACAATTAATTAATAAGAAAGAAATTCGTTCTTCATAATTTTCATATTACTCGTTTCTTTTCTATATTAATTAAGGAGAATTTGAGCAGAAACATCAACTAGAAATTATAGAATGACCGACTCCTTAGTATTGTTACTGTTTCGAGCTCATGTGTCTTTCCAGCATAGTTGTTGTTATCCTGTCTTTTCAAATCAATGCACTTTTCTCTCTTTCTAAAAATGTATATTTGTTAATAATATCAAATGGAGAAAAAATCAATTTTGCAATTCTAGTCCAACTGATTTAAAAAAAATAATCGATTTTTTCGTCTAAATGATGGTAAAGTTTTTTTTCCCTGGTGAAAAATTGTGTACAAGCTTGTTTACTTATAAACGGAGTGAAAAACGAAGATATATTAAAGAAATTATGACAATTACTGTGTATATACATGTGTTATTTATTTCGCGGATGTAAATTGTAATGAAGGTAGTTGATTGAGAAGACAGTACGTAGAGTTTGAGTTGTAAAAAAATGATTAGGGTTTTGTTTTTTTATCTGCTTTTCAGTTCAATGTTTTCACCGAACCCCACTGCTACGTGAAACCCGGAGCCTCACGTGCTCTTCCATTCTTTTTTGGGGGAAAAATAACTTCGATGATTTTGGCGATTGTAAATTCACAACATAAGTTTTATCGGCATAATCAGAACTATTTTAGAATAATTAAGATTTTGGTTATTATGATTTTCAAATGTTCTAGTGTATTTGCATATGGAATATCGTGTTATCGTTATGTTAAAAATTTATTTAACACATCGATGATACCAATGTAAAATTAGATCTGGCTAGAATTCAAATATCCGTAGTAATGTCATACTAATTTATATTATTATGTATATCGTAGAAATGGCAGCGCATAGGTGTGACTTGCGTAGGTGTGACCTGCCTCTCGAAATATTAGGAATTATATCTATCCATCAAAGTAAAATGCTTTTAGATTGGATCAACAAATTCTAATTGCGCCATAGACTAATAGGCGTACTCAATAGGACCAAATGTTTACGCAACATCGAAACTATATAAACCAAAAGCAGCATAATTATATTATTTCAAAAAAACATAGAGCCAAATGTTATAAACCCTTGATTACCAAATGAACGTACACGCAGTATTGTAAATAAATCGAGTTGAATTAGTGTATCATCACTTATATAGATAAATAAAATGTACAATACAATTAACGATTTGGCATGCTTTAAAGGATCTCCATTAATTGCCAACAAAAATATGTAAAAATAATACTTATCATTACAAAACTTCTCCAGTATATATGTATAAAATATACTAGGACCGGCGATATAATTAACCAACGTTACCACTAAACCAGCTCATATGTAACTATATAAACGCATACTACGTAACAATACAAACCACGACAACTTCAATGGATCCTTTCAGTTTTCGTAGCCAAAATACAAAGTCATCGTCATCCACCACTTCCTCATCCTCTTCCTCTTTCCACGGCCATAAAGACAAAATAACCGGAAACACAAATCAGTCGACATCAAGGACCTCAAGGTCAACGTCCACGTTATCGACGGACCCACAGAGCGTGGCGGCGCGTGAGAGACGGCACCGAATCAGCGACCGTTTCAAGATCCTACAGAGCATGGTCCCTGGTGGTACGAAGATGGACACTGTCTCTATGCTCGACGAAGCTATAAGCTACATCAAGTTCTTGAAAGCTCAGATCTGGTTTCACCACAATATGCTTCTCTTCTTCAACGACCACGAAACTACATCGTCTTGTACTTACTCTCCCGCCAGCGTCAGAGAATTAAAACCAGCACACTTTGGTTGTGATGACGATTATGGCCATGTAATGGAGACGTATTCACAAGGCATGCCTCTTACGGTTACGGACTCGGAGTATTCGATGTGGTTTGGTTCGGTTGATCAGGATGAGCAAGAAGAAACCATGCATCGACGTGGCTTGTCTTAGTCGCTGGCCATATGCAACGATATGTTATTTACCTATTTATATTGTATTATATTATCTTTCTTATTGTCGCCATCTTTAAAAACTTTAGTTTAAGGATTATTTTGAGTTAAAATTTGAATTATATGTATCTACGTCTATATATGTTTATGTATTTTGGAGAATGTAATAATATATCTTAGAGTAATTAACTTAGTAGATTTAGTTGTTTTCATTCTAAGACATGCGTGGTATTTATCGTTTGAATCATTGGAAATACGAAACAAAAAAAAAAAATTGAAATTAGTGATTAGTCTATATATATATATTTGAACCTAACTAGAAACATAATTTTGACCTTTGGAACCTAAGTAATTATGAAGATTGTATGATGTCAAAATCAAAAGTACTGTATCTTTCATTTTGGTGATTACCATTTAGGCCAAATAAATGTGGAGCGTTTCTATGTATATGAACAACAACACGTCGTTTCTGTTATGCGGAGACGCCACGGATTCCAAACACAGGCGTGCCACACGACACGCATTACGAGGATCCACTGGAATTAGAAAAACGGCGAAACAGAGAGACGAGTTCTCCGATCAGATCAACGACAAAAGATGGAAGTGCAAACCGAAGACTCCGGTAATTCAAAGATCTTCCTCATTTAATTACTCCTTCAACTTCTTTGATGTTTTAGCGTAAAGCTTTTCTGCTGAATTCACGGCGCTAATAGCGGAAACTGAAACAGAGAAGGCGAAGCAGATAGTGGTGCTTCTGATTGGTCCGCCAGGAAGCGGCAAATCGACGTTCTGTGACACCGTCATGCGATCCTCTCACCGCCCTTGGTCTCGCATCTGCCAGGTCTCTCTCTCTTAATCACTCTCTTTCGATTGCTTTATGTTGCGCAGAAGCTGTCTGATGAAATGCCTCAACGAGACTAGATAGTTATGTAAATTAGTTTTTGTTTTTGGACGCTGAATGTTTTTTCTTTATGAGCGTATGAGACAGCAAAACTTTCTGCTAACTATTATTCACAAAACAAAACTTTACGGTGTTTTTTATTTGTGAAGTGAATCCTTATTAGAATTAGAGCATGCTGAATCTCATAAGATATCTGTCTTATATGAGAAATTTAAGATAATTTTTATATATAAAAAAAAGTTTCATTTCAGGACATTATTAACAATGGCAAAGCAGGAACCAAAGCTCAGTGCCTAAAGATAGCGACAGATTCTCTGAAGGAAGGCAAGAGCGTCTTTATAGACAGATGCAACCTTGACAGGGAGCAGCGCTCGGAGTTTATTAAGCTCGGTGGTCCTGAGGTTGAAGTCCATGCAGTGGTTCTGGAGCTTCCTGCTCAGGTTTGTATATCTAGATCAGTCAAAAGAACTGGTCATGAAGGAAATCTACAAGGCGGAAGAGCTGCAGCTGTTGTGAATAAGATGCTTCAGAGTAAGGAACTTCCCAAAGTGAACCAAGGGTTTTCTCGGATTATGTTTTGTTACAACGACACAGATGTTGAGAACGCTGTGAACACATACAGCATGCTTGGTCCCATGGATACTCTTCCTTCCGGCTGCTTTGGCCAAAGAAACTCAGACACCAAAAGCCAACCCGGAATTATGAAGTTCTTTAAGAAAGTCAATGCGCTTCCTGGTTCATCTTATAATGAAGCTTCTGATACAACTCGAAAAACTAATGAAACCACAGAAAATGTCCGAGTTTCGCCAGCTAAGCTTGGTTCTTCTGATATTGTACCAATACTGGCATTCCCGTCAATTTCGACTGCAGATTTCCAATTTGATCTTGAAAATGCATCTGATATCATTGTCGAGACAGTAGAGGAATTCCTTCCTAAACTTGGGTCTGCACGGCTTGTCTTGGTGGACTTGAGCCACGGGTCAAAGATTCTATCTTTGGTCAAGGCTAAGGCTATTCGGAAGAACATTGACTCCGGAAGGTTTTTCACATTTGTCGGAGACATAACTAAGCTTCATTCCGAAGGTGGTCTGCACTATAATGTTATAGCTAATGCTGCTAACTGGTAAGCTTCCATTATCTTCTTGCTCTTCAGTAAAATGGTTTCCAAACAGGTAAATATATTTGTAAACAAAAACTCTGTGCAGGCGGCTTAAACCTGGTGGTGGAGGTGTGAACGCAGCGATATTCAAAGCGGCTGGTCCAGATCTCGAGGCTGCGACAAGAGCACGAGCAAGCACTCTTCTTCCAGGAAAAGCCGTGGTAGTTCCTCTTCCTTCTACTTGCCCTTTACAAAACGCAGAAGGAATTACACATGTGATACATGTTCTAGGACCGAACATGAACCCAAACCGACCAAACTACCTTAACAACGACTACACCAAGGGCTGCAAAACTCTTCGCGAGGCTTACACATCTCTCTTTGAAGGTTTTCTGTCGATAGTACAAGAGCAGTCTAAGTTGCCCAAACGAAGCAATCAAGCAACTATGTCAGATTCTGGTGAGAATATCAAGGAAGACTCTGAGAGAAACAAAAAGTACAAGGGGCCACAAGATAAGGCCACTGCTAATAATTTGGAATCTGGGTCTGTGGATGACACTAGAGACAGTGGAAAGAAGATGAGTAAAGGGTGGAGCTCATGGGCATTGGCACTCCACAGCATCGCAATGCACCCAGAGAAACATGAGAATGTCGTGTTAGAATTTTCAGAAGACATTGTTGTGATAAACGACCAGTACCCGAAGGTAAAAAAGTCTTGATGCTGATTTATATTAGTATCTTTTTCTTCATGAGACGAATGAAAAATAGGATTTTTTTTTTCAATTGGATATAGGCGCGGAAACACTTGCTAGTACTGGCGAGGCAGGAGAGTCTAGATGGGCTTGAAGACGTTTGCAGAGAAAATCTTCAACTTCTTGAAGAAATGCACAATGCTGGTCTAAAATGGGTTAAGAGATTCCAGGACGAGGATGCATCTCTTATCTTCCGCCTTGGATATCACTCGGTACTCAAGTCGCCCCTTTTGCATTCAGATTTGCACTTTGTGTTCCTCGTTCTAAAAGTCTCTAGAGCTGAAGAGTTAATTACCAAAATCATCGAAATTGATTTATCCTTTTTATTTTTTTTTTTCCAGGTTCCGTCGATGCGACAACTACATCTACACGTTATAAGCCAAGACTTTGAATCGGATAACTTGAAGAACAAGAAACACTGGAACTCTTTCACATCCTCGTTCTTCCGTGACTCGGTCGATGTGCTAGAAGAGGTGAGGAGCCAAGGGAAAGCCAGAGTGGAGAGCGAAGAGGTTCTGAAAGGCGAGCTGCGTTGCAATCGGTGTAGAAGCGCACACCCGAATATCCCCAAACTCAAATCGCATATCAGAACCTGCCCTTCTCAGTATCCTCACCATTTACTCCAAAACAATCGTCTTTTGGCTCGACCAGAGACTTAGGAATGATTTGATTTCGGTTAGGGTTTATAGTATTTGGTTTAAGAATTAGAAAAACAAGTCAAGTATCTCTAATTTAATGGAATGTTATCTCCGTTCTGATTCAGTATCTTTCAAATATCAGCAGCTCTATACAATATTTTTTAATATGAAAAAAAAAACCAAGTTTTAACCGGACTGGGATTTTGTATGTTTGGATTTATTCGGACATTGTGGTAGAAAAGACAATTATTGAGATTAGATTGCAAAAGTAACTTTTATTCCACGATAACCCGTAATTATTGGAAAGAAACTAATAAAGTTTCCGTAAAACCAATGGTTGAAAAGTAAAAAACCATGGTCATAAACAGAAAAACAATCTTAAAAAATTGCTAAAGAAACGATTAAGAAGCGTGAGTCCCACTGTAGACTGGATTCTCTCTCTCTCTCTCTTACTGAGGGTTGGGAGGACGACCATTAGCAGCTGCGACGCGTGAGCCCCACTCAAGCAACTCTTTGCTCGTATCATCTTTGTGAACAATCACTTCTATGAAACATAGACTATCTTTCTTCTCCGTTGTTGCTGTCTTAATCGCTTCCACCAACTCCTCCTCGTGCCTCACCTATATATATCAAAATTCATATATAACGTTACCAACAAATTAAAAACTGGGGTTAATTTCCTTCCAATTGTAATCAGTCATAAGATTCACCTTTGTGGTCCAGCATTTGCCTTCACCGTTATGAATGGCATCAACGAGACCAGTGTAGTTCCAGTTCTTGATCACGTTGTACGGACCGTCATGAATCTCAACTTCAATGGTGTAGCCACCATTGTTAATCAGGAAGATGATCGTCTTCTGACCGTTACGCAACATCGTGGATATATCCTGAGCCGTAACTTGGAAACTCCCGTCTCCGATGAAAGCCAACACTCGCTTCTCTGGCACAGCCTGTGCGTATCCAAGAGTCGCACCAACAGACCACCCGATCGATCCATACTGCATCTGAAACTCGTACCTACAATTATAGATAAAGCTGAAGTTGTGTGTTGTTTGCACTATGTGAAATACTAAAACGTAAAGAGATTCAGTACTGTGCTGCTTGTTTTGGATACACGTACCCACATCCTTTAGGCAGCTTTAGTTTCTGGCAGTTGAACCAAGAATCACCGGTTTCAGCAATCACAGCAGTCTCGCTAGAGAGCATCTTCTGAATGTGTTGGAACATTGTGTTGACTCTCAGAGGCTCTCTTGGTTTGCATCTCAGGGGCTTGCCTTCAGGGACAAAGATCCTGTGGTAGTTCTCGTAAGCCGTCTCGTTACGCTTCACCCTCCTAGCCAGTTCAGAGAAGAACTCGCTCATGAGAACGCAACCAAAGGTGTGGCCGTTAGCCACAGTGACGCGATCAGGATGCACAACGATGGCTTTTTCTTTCTTGAGGAGAAGAGAGTAGCCCACAGAGCTGTAGTCGTTGAAGATTGGGCCAGCAAAGATGTAGGCATCTGCAGATTCGACGATCTCAGAGCAGAAAGGAGTGCTTACTGCTCCCCAGTAAGTACCGATGAAGTGAGGATGTTGCTCCGGGACTAGGCCTTTTGCAGACGGCATCACCGCCATGGCGTAGCCTGAAGCATCGGCAAACTCGACAAAGGCGTCGCTGGCTTTAGCAACACGCAGTTTGACACCACCAACCATGACAGGCTTCACGGCCTTGTTCAGAAACTCCAGTGTTGCTTCAACCGCAGCTTCTAGACCCATCTTGTTGCTCATTCTGATGAGACAGTAATACATATATGAGATGTTGATTCGAGTATATTAAAGGATTGATAAAAAAATCTGTTTTGGTATAACCTTGGAGTAAGGGAGAAGGGGACAGGATCACGAGTGAAAGTAGGATGAGGAGTAGCAGCAATGTTGCAGCTGATGCTGATATACACAGGCTTGCTTTCTTTCAGAGCTGTTGATATGGCCTTGTCGATCTGTTCATGTGCATCGTCCAGATTGTTCACCACTGCCTGCAAAACTCAGAACATCCATCTCCGACGTCAGATTAATTAATCGTATTCGAGAATTTCGGAAACAGATCGAGAAATCGAGTGTGTTTGATTAGATAAACGAACCTGGTAG
Source organism: Eutrema salsugineum (assembly GCF_000478725.1). Taxonomy (NCBI): domain Eukaryota; kingdom Viridiplantae; phylum Streptophyta; class Magnoliopsida; order Brassicales; family Brassicaceae; genus Eutrema; species Eutrema salsugineum. The sequence continues at coordinate 265,274 of NW_006256829.1, read as the reverse complement.
CAAGTAACGGTCTGGAAACAGCGAAGCTCTTGGCTGAAATCAGGTAATCCGATGGTGTGGTGAAGAATCCGATTGGTGCCAAAATCGTTGGAGTTTGGGCCTCCGACGATACAGATAACGGGAAGATTCTCGCTGTAGGCACCGGCGATGGCGTTCAAAACGCTGAGTCCACCGACGGTGAAGGTGACGACGCAAGCACCGACTCCACGAGATCGAGCGTAGCCGTCGGCAGCGTAACCGGCGTTTAGCTCGTTGCAGCAGCCGATGTTGTTGAGTTCCGGCTCGGCGATGAGGTGGTCGAGCAAAGTTAGGTTGAAATCGCCGGGAACAGAGAAAATGTCGGTGACTCCGGCCTGGACAAGACGGCGAGCCAAGTGACGCCCGAGAGTGGCTTCGGAGGAGCCGAAGGCGATTGAGGGGGCGGGAGCAGAGTCGTTGATTGTTGCGACGGCGCCGTTTGATGGACTACAGACGTCGCCATTCGTCGGCTTGCACGCGTCGATCGATCCGATTTTGGTGTCCATATGATTGATTGGTTTCACGAGAGAGAGAGAGGTTGCAGAGAAAAAGAAATTGAGGGTTCTTTGTTATATAGTAGTCAAATGTTTTATTGGGGGTTGTGAGTAATGAAATGGGAACCAAGCGGCTTTATATAATTGGGGGAAAGAGAAGAGAGAGGTTTCTGTTTCACTTTTTTGCTTGGGCTAGAAGTATAATAATATTTCTTGTGATATTTTGAGGGACAATATTATTTACTATTTTGACGAGAAAAAAGTCATTTTATTTTGACGACAAAAAGAGTCATTTTATTTTAATGGTTTTTAGAGTTTCCTAGTTAACTAACATAAAAATATTACTTTTTTAATTAATTTACAAATGTACGCACTTACACGTGGTGTGTACTGTCTATGTGACATGTTATGCCGTGCTTAGTATTGTAACAACATATAACTTTTTCTTTTCTGATGAAAATATCACCAAAAAGAAACGAATTCACTTAAAACAAAAACATACTATTAAAAAGCCAAAACTAGAGAATAGAACCTTTCAGTCTGAAAGTTATAAAAATAAAACTAATAACAATAAAGATCCGAAAATAGGATTGATGAGATAAAATTTTCTCCACGATAAAATTACTTCACTTAAAATAACAAAAAATCCTAAGTAGACAAACAATAACTAGATGACCAAACAATGAATTTCAAAGGGGTTTTAACTAAATTTATGACAAATTGCAGTTGAAAATAATAATAATAAGTGATGACAATAGTTTTCTTAATTTTCTAGCTGACTTGTATCATGTATTTTCATTTTATCATGTGCACATTCCTTTAAAAGAAAAAAAAAATCCATAATTAAGACAAAAGTCATTCATAATATGAGCATACCAAAAATTTAGTTGAAGGGACCCGTCCTTCAAAACCGTCTCCTTGGTTGCTTTCAATTTTTCATAAACCAACGGAGTTGCTAGTATTCTCATTTCCAACTTGGCTTCTCCTCGAATTAAAGTCGATTAATTCTAATTTGATACTTTAATTTTCTATTCTACTTTTTGGTTTACAACATGAAAATGTTACTAAATCCCAAGTCAATAGATTTTAAAGAACGTCGAAATTATTGAATACTAAGCAAATCTGATGCTTAATGCTTCCTAATTATTCAACCATCTCCGAAAGCAATGCCTATTGGTTATTTCTTTTCTGTCTGACATCTTTGTTGAGAGGATCGTTATGTTGAGTGCCGACATTAGCAATAACTATATAGTATTTGTTTCTTTATCTAAAATTTTATACTGTTTTATAAGATTATGTATTAAAGTGCCAAAACATTAATTTTGAGTTCGACTTAATTACATTCTGTAAAACATGGCAACATTTATTTTTGCTAAGTAATAAATAATTTATATGCTGTAAACTTGTTTTTCAAGGTTACGATATAAAAAATCTTGTTTTCCAAGGTTAAACCGGCGCAATGCATTAATGTATTTTCCCAAAGCATCAATTCATCCTTTTTCTTTTGATTCTCGTCTTGGTTATGATATATTTAGCAGATTTAAATACCCAATATCGTTTACCCACTTCCAAATTTAAGTATTTGATTTAGTTATACACGATCTTTTTTAGATTAAAAAGAAAAAAAAAAGACACAGACCAAATAAATAGATACATTCTAAATTGAATAAATATTATTATTAATAATATAGATATTTTAGTATCTACAGAATTAATTGTAATTTTAAGATGTTACATGGTAATGTTTATTTTTCTTATTTACTAATCTGCCACATAACTTTGAATCGTTGAGCTTGTTTTAAGAAATATGCACTAATGGTTAATCTTGTAAAACAAGCTCAAAGATGAACCATTAATACATCTTTATTTCTTTGATTTTCTCCTTAATTATGATATAATTAGCAGATTTTACTTGCAAAACTGGCAAAACAAAAAACCCTTTATCAAAAAAAAAAAAAACTAGCAAACAAAGTATAGTAATGTATCTCCAGTTTTTTCACCGAATTAAATATCTTTAGCTGTAACGATAATTAAAAAATGGGATTTCTGTCATAACTATGATGTAAGAATTGTGTTTTTAACCGTAATCCGTTTGCATACTGACTTATTACCTTGTTTATGGCTTGTTTACCTTATAGGCTTAAACTAACTTTCTTAAAAAAACTTATTAATGATCAATATACTGCCGAAAAAAATAAAAATAATGATCAATCTACTGTTAACCATGTTATCACTTCGTGTTAATGGCAAGGAGACGCGGTGACAATTGGTCAGCAAATTTCAACTTATAAACTTATACTTTCTGGAGCATGATGGGTTTGTAGAATATTTTGGACCATTTGCCTCGTAAGTATGATCTTCTAAATAGCTTATACCCACCCCTACTCACCTCGACACATGTGTCTTTAGTTTTTGTCCACTTTGGTTATACTAGGTCACGATTAAATATGTCCCTTACACTGACAAACAACTATTTAATGTCTTCTTATGAAATTTCTTATGAAAAGGCGAAAACTGTTATTACCAGAAACAAAACAAATATTGTGATTTCATCACTCAAAACTTGAACCGTAAAAAAGGGTTGATAATATCCGTTCTTTTCGTTGCACAAAAAAACAAAAAAATATCCATTCTTTTCTTCGTTCTTTTGTTTTGTAGAACTCAATAATTTATGTTGTACGTAACAAACTTTGTAGAATTAATATATTCCATCAACAAATGATATTGTGACGACGTGATAAACATTCTATAAATTTAATTGCTTATATAATGAAATGACTCGGAATAAAATCTTAGAATATGTGATGACCCCTTTAAAATTAACACCATGTTGGTTGTTATTCTAATACGATTTAATTGTATATATATTTGATACATGTTAAAGGTACGTTTTATTTTATAACTATATGGATATTGAAGTCATGATAAATTAGCATATACTTGCATGCCACCACAATACTAAATTATTTATTAAAATTAATAAATTACATTGCTTGTAAAATACTAACATGACAGAATAGGCTAGCTAGTCGATTAACAAAAAAAAAAAGAATAGGCTAGCTAGTCTTATTATTGAAAGTTGAAACCTATGCAGCTGTGAAATAATGTGTATTTTAACGTGATCTTATTATATTTCAGGTACTTACTTCTAACGTGTATTTTAAAAAATTCAAATAATTAAGGTCAATAAAAGTTGGAATAATCTTTTGTCATTTTTCCACAAAAGAAAAATACAATTAATAATCAAATATGTCCGAAGGTTTTTAAAAAGGAAAAAAATTCCGGCATTCCAATAAAAATACCAAACATCGGAGTCGCTGGTAATATCTTTTCCCAATTTGATTGAAGTAATTATTAGAGATAAAGGAAATTAGGTGAATTCATTCCTTAGTGTTCACCGAGAAATCCATTAAGAGAATCATGATTTTTTTTTAGCAAAACATGGCCCCCAAATACTTTAGTCAATCTTTGTATTGTGACTATTTAACAAACTATGAGGTTACCATAAAGCAAATTGGGGCTTTTAAAATTTTTATCTCGGTAGATATTTTTTTTTGTCGTTATCTCGGTAGATTATTTGGGCCAAAAGAGATATTTTCCTTAAAAGGAAATCATATTATTCAAACTTGCGATCGCATTTACCAACAAGTTATTTTTTTTGAAAGTTTATGAAACTCCTGTCAACAGTACAGCGATTCTAATGCGTATTTTGGTTAACCATATGCAATAGTTTAGCATTGAATTTCCAGTCAATTTTTTTTTTTTGGACATCGCAATTCATGGTGTATACTAACTCACAAACGTTTTTACTGGTCGCGCCTCTATTATCAGATGAGACACAAAAAGCCCTAGCATGGAATCGCATAGTTTTTAAAATATCATAAACATCAAAATAATGTAGCAGCAAAGGCTAAACGATCGGTTGTATTGGAAATTTTACAACCGATCAAGTTATACCTCAAGCGGCCATTACATGATTTTGGCAACTGGGAAAAAGAGAGAGATCGATGTTCGATTCACTCGGCAAAAAGTTGCCTTCTACGAAAAACATTATCGAAAAATCTCTAGCATAGACATAACAAATCAAGCTTAAGACTTGGAAGAATTAGAAGTTACAAAAAAACCATGAATTTCCCATCAGAGTAACTATGACAATATAGCATCATATGGATCTGATAATCAGATCCATAGCTTTTCATATGTAATCCTCATTAGGAACAATTAGACAAGAAATTAACGGAGAAAAAAAAACCTTTTGAAGAAGAATCCTAAAGGGAAGATATAATTAACTACACACAGAAGAGTCTTATAAAAAGGGGAGGTTGCGAATGATGAGAGGGAGATGGCGGCGGAATTTTAGGGTTTTGGTGAAGGTCATATCAGCGTTTGCATTATATACTGGATTCGTTAACTGCGGTGGAAAGATGTGGGCCTTGATGTTCAGAACACGGCCATTGTAATATGCCGGGTGAACCATAAATGACCCTAGCCCAAAGTAATATAATGTGGCAATTTCGTTTTTTATTTTTAAGAATAGTCTAAGTGGAATTAATTTAAGTTACTGTGTTATTGTTGGGCCGTTGGAAATCTTTTGAAGACAAATTTCTAAACCCAAAATCCGACTAAAACATCTTTGTCATATAAGAATAACACACTCATATCTTAATTGTCTTCTTTCAGACTTTTCTGATGCTTGTCTTTAAGTTTCACTAATGTTTGTCTTTAAATTTCCTTAAAAAAAATGGTGCCTATTGGCTTTCATTTTGTTTATTTTTTGCTCAAAATCGTTCTCGGGAAAATCAAATTTGGATTCCAAATCCTAACAAAAATTACAAAAATAAACCAGCAGGAAACCCTGACTTGAAAAAAAAAATGGTGGTCTCTATAAAGGAGCATTGAGGAGATATCTCTTCTCATAAAGACCAGTGACCTGATCAGCAACAGCCCACATAATGGCTTGTCCTGGAGGAATCCTCATTAGCCTTGGCAATAACCCTCTCCATAGAGCCAATAATCCTTCCTCTGCATAGATCGTCCTAATGGCATGAACCATCCCTTTATATTTCAGCCCACCTTCACCGTCTCGGCTCTGAGCCATCAACCTCGTTTTAACCACATCGAATGGCCCGGTGCAGAACGGACCTGCCGTTCCAGCTAAGAACCCTGAGATCATTGATTGCCATGGCAGCAAGACTTTACCGTCTCCTTCGTGTTTGTTCCACAAGAGGACGTCAAAGGTATTTTTTGCTGTGAACATTACTGCTTGGTTGGTGCCGTTACGCATAACCGTCGGTGCTGCACCTGACCATAGCCCCAATATGGTTTCTTCTTTCACGATGGTTCGAGCACAATGTATGGGTCCTTTGTACTTGAAGAGCTCCGGACTTAATCCTTTCTGTTGCTGAAGTCTAATCTTCACCACCTTGGAGATTTAAAGAAGCAAGAACAGAGAGCAGCTTAAATAACAGTGTTTTTTTCATGAGTGCAGGGAATCAATTGAGATGCAAAAAAATTCTTGAATCCATGGCATGAACACAGTGAAGAGAATCAAAACTTTATCTATATAATTACACAAGAACAGGAGTTTTTTTTTTCCGTTCAGATATGCATAGAAACAAGCAATATTCATAGAGAATATTGGTTTATAAATGATGGGGTCGAAGCTGACGCTTTCTTGAAACAGAACTAGATGAATCATTTTCATGAAATCAGTCAAAAGACTCAAAATGATTCTACTTAATGTTTATGATTCTCAAGAATAAGATTTGGCATGAAGAATGGGAGCAGAAAGCACAATGCCCAGCTATCTACGTAGCAAAGAGATTCGATGGCATTTACCAAAATCAAAACAGATCTGAACCAATAAAATTTCAATTCCATGACTAAAATATACTAAGTTATCGATAAAGAGATGATTCTGTTGCGAGAATCACGCATGTATATAATCTAGAATTTTCAATACACCAAATTCTACCCAACTAACTAATTATTAAACAATTGATTAATTCGATTCGCAATCGAATAAAATATTTGGGAGAGACATGTGATTTCGGTCAGAGATTTACCCGTAAAGTAAGCGAAAAGGCAAGAAATGGAGCTAACCTCAAAGGGTGTAACAATGGCGAGGGCTTCGAGAACACCAGCGCCAAATCCGGAAAGCACACGGCCATGGTTGCTGAGCTTGCCGGTCTGGGAATCCTTGAACGCGGTTTGGAACATGGCGTTGGATCCCATACGGAGCGTGTACTTGAGGGTGAGGTGAGTCGCGAAGGGAGTTAAACCCTTCCACAGAGCGCGAACTCCTTCGGTGCGAACCACCGTGGAGCCGCAGTGCGCGATTCCCTTGTAAACGCCGCCGCGATCTAGCTGGAGACGCGTCTTGATGACGTCAATCGGTTGAAGACAACAAGCCTCGACGACTCCGCCGAGCGACCCCGAGACTGCCTTCATGTACGGCGGAATCGACGCCTGGTTCCTCGATTCCGTCCTCGTCGCCGCCATCTCCGGATCCTTCCTCGGCTGAGAGAATCAAATGTCCTCTCTCGAAGCGCAGGGAGAGAAAGGGAGAGTGGTCGCGTTACGGCTATCTCTTATATTCCTTTGGCCTTCCTCCTCGCGTCTGCTCTCTGGTTACAGACCCGTCCTCTCTTATTTATTTGTAATTATGTTTTAATTGACGGACGAAAGTAGCAAAATCTTTCTTCTTCCAGAGCTAACGAACCGAAACTTTGTTGTATCCCTTAATTTATAAAATAAATTAATAAATTAATTTATAAAGTAATGATGAGTCCCGAGAGAAAATGACCCTTTTCTACACGTATGTTTGTATTTCAATAATCATCATTAATAGTGGTGATAATGTATCTGAAAAAAGGGTGATTAGTAAAAGGCAACTCGATTAATCTTCAAACCCACGGCTCCTCTTCGTCCACGATGTTCAAAAGATTCCACTCTCATCTCTCTTTTACACACTTTTGGAACTATTGCCATCGTTTATACTCTGTTTTAAGTACTTAAATTATCTCATCAACATATCAAACAACATTAGCTCACTCAGTTCGATTCGAGTTTTTTTCGGATTGCAGATGTTAAAAAAAAGAATGTCTCATTTGAGATCATATTTTAATGCGATTCGGGGTTTAAATTTTCAACAAAAATTAAACTTAAAAATATATACAATGATTAATTAACTAATTTTAATCAATAATTTAGAGATTTTTTGGTATATCTAACTGCGTTTAATCAAGCTAGTCGACACATATGTTTTCCTCTTTTTTTTTAATGAAAATTTAGTTGAGACAAAAATAGGCCGACCGATATATAATTCCTTTGTTTCTTAGGAGTCGGCCAATAACGATCTAACAATCTTATAGGAGTATATATATTATTTGCCACCATGTTAATCAGAGAAGAAAAATCCCAAAAGCAAGCATATAATACGTAAACGCTTCTTCTTTTTTGTAACATCCACGACGATATAATGCCGACGAAAAGAAAGAGATCATTGGTAACAGTAAATATACCCGATGATGTGGTAGTGGAAGAGATTCTGGAGAAACTTCCGGTGAAATCAGTATTGAGATTCAGAGCAGTGTCGAAACTATGGAGAAGGGAAATCGAATCGAGGCGTTTTCAGGAGAGACATCTGAAGCATCAGGAGAAATCTCGAGAGCCGAGTATCCTCGTAGTCAAACCTCGGATTTACGACAGCGGAAAGGCTGGTCTTACAACATTGAGCTTGGGAGCAACCTCAGTTTCGTTGGACAACCATATTCATTACCCTGCGGTACTTAGTCCAATGCAAGTAGGCCGGTTTGAGTTTGTTAGAATTACACGTAGCTGCGACGGTCTGGTTTGCCTATATTCAGAAAACTACTTCATGCTTTCAGAAAACACCTGCATGTATGTGATCAATCCCGCCACTAGATGGTACCGTCAACTCCCCGAGGCTAGATTTCAAGCACTTGCTCCCGATAGGGATCCCATGATCCGCTTCTCGTACCCATTACTTGGATTCGGCAAAGACGATATCACAGGGATACACAAGCTGGTTTGGTTGTATAACTCCGATTGCTTAAGCCTAGACGGCCAAACTAACACATGCGAGGTTTTCTCTTTGGACACCAACAACAACATGACTTGGAGGCATGACGTGATTGCTTCTTGTCCTCATCCCATACTACATGGGAAAGCCCCAGCGCACGCACATGGATCCCTCCATTGGAAGTACAAGTCTTATCCTTGCATCTTCACACTGAAACTTTTACGGTAATGGAGAAAATACCTGTTGCCTCTTCACCCCGTGGCTACATTTCCATGTGCACCTTGAATAACCGCCTTTGCTTATCGGAGGATAAGGGAGACACGTAAACTATATGGTCGTTTCATCAAGACAACATGTCATGGCACAAAACTTATGGCATTGATTTACGTTCCACTCTCTCTTGCATCGAAGAGGAATATCGTTTCCCAACGCCACCCCTCGCATTACTTTTGGACCACAGGTTATTGATCTTTGATTCCAGCGACGACGAGGCCATGTTCGTGCGATACAATTCTAGTTCCAACTCTTTTAGTAAATTCTTCCACGCTTGTAGTTATTATGTGGGAGGTGCTATTTCTTACTCCCAAAGCTTGATCTCTATTCCCTAAAGCATTAGACGGACCGCTCATGCTTCCCGGTCTGAATATTATATGTATCTCTCTCATGAGAGAAATCAATTTTTATTCATCCATGTTATAACACATTAGTGTATTCAGTGCAGTTTTAGTAAAAACATTTGGGTTTATATCTACCATATTTATTTTCATTCGTTTATAACCCCAACCCGAATTGTGCTAGTATTATTACATATACAAGCCCAGATGTCATAGTTTCCAACCTTTAAAAATTTGGAAACTTTTAGGGTAAAAGAAAGATTTGATCTGTTCAAGTGTAAAGATAAATAAAAAAAAACTAAATTATTTTGGGATTTTGGAACACGATAAGAAGACAAAGGGTTATAGCTGACTAGTTAAGTAAGCAAAAGAGTTCAAGAAATTCATTGATCAAGTTAGGTTTTAAAAAGAGACAAAGAAATTCATCTGTCAAGTTGGGTTTTGAAGAAGAGACTCAAAAGATCATCGCTTACAAGCTTATTACATTTTCAGCATTCTTTATATACAAAAAGAGACTTCTCTATCGGAGCTAGGCCCATGTAGTCCTCATTGTTTCTTGAAAGACTGCAGCAAAGTAAAAAAAAACAGATTATTTTATGTAGTGTGCTCAAAAATTCAAACTGAAGAAAATTTGTGGGCAAAACAACTCACGTCCATGTTCTTGGAAATTTCTTCCATTTGTTGAGCGACTTTCACCTTGTTCTCTGCAGCTGAAAATCAAAATTCAATATTTAATAAGATTGTAAAACAAGAAGGAGAATGCAAAATACAAATACACATTTTTGAGCTAAAGCCATAGACAAACCCAGTTTAGAGATGTTTTCTATTCTTTTTGAGGTCCTCACAGCAAATCTCTGGAAGGCATGGCTGCCAAAACAAAAACGAAAATTACAAAATGTTAGTGGCAAGTTTTTGGTATAGGCAAGTATATATCAACAAAACGGGCCAAGTAATCATTGGGTGCAAAGATAGGGACCCAGAATTCCAAAGAATCAAATCAAACAGATAAATCAAAAATAGGTGATAAAGATAAACACAAAAAAAAAAGCCTCAGACTCTTAGATTCAAGAGCAACGTCATGTTTTTTGATCAGGACAAGCCTACGAAAATCATCACCGGCAGAAAACAACAATACTCATTAAACAAAACTGAAAATTTATAAGAGTGTAAATCATGGTTATCTTAAGACACATATAGGCAGAACTCAGGAACTCGTGTTCCAATGCACTTCCAAAATAGAGAATGGCATTAAGTAACCCGAGAAGGAAGGAAGAATGCAGGAGAATATAAGGCTAGGAGCCAAAACGAAAACAACTAAAACACAGCAAACCTCCTAATGCAAAACATTTCCAAAGGCTCAAAACAAGAAAAACGCTAAACAGCTTAAAAACCAAATTTGTTCAGAAAGGAAAACAAAATCTCTCAATCTTCCTACGCTGCAGCGTATGGTATCTCACGCAGCAGACCAGCGTGTAAGTTGAGGCTATCTCGCTTCAATATGAACGAGCCGATGAGGAACATATTGAATCCAATCAGCCAGAGAAAGAAGCTTCTATAAAACAGAAGACGAATCGGAAAAACTAAAATCGATGATGAGAATGAAAAGCACCTGTTGGCCAAACCATTTACTATGAGCTCGTTTGCAACGTATGAAACAACTCTGGCAATGAAATTTCCTCCTCCCGCCATAATCCCACTTTCCTATCATACAGATTCAACGAAACCCTAACGTCAAAAAAATTACCCCAAATCACGAACAATTTCTGGACAAATACAAAGCCTTAAAGCATTAATCGAATTCAACGGGACAATCAGAGACGGAAACTGGAACATAAAATCTAGATCCAGACCCAATATTCTGATGAAAAAACAATTTCCCAAAACAAAAATTTTAGCCAAATCAAGAGAGATCGTACAAGAAAGAAAAAAAAGAGAACAAGATTCGTTGGAATCAACCTCACCTGGTGCAAAGATGCAATACGGAAGAGGGAATTTTCGAGACCTAACGAAATTTGTGTGACGTCTCTAATTTACATAATCCTGATTTGTTAGCAATATATAGAATTCGACAGCGTCCTCGTGACGGCGATGACTTTCTTAGGGTTACTATCGGACGGCCACATAACCTCTGAAAGAAAATCCAACGGTATAGATTACAACAGGCCAAACATTAGCCCTAAATAACGATCACTAGACTTTCCTGTTTTACCCTTTCTTTCTGCCTCGATTTCCAAATGGCCCAGCGTTTCATTTATGGGCTACGCCAGCTTGGCCCTGTTCTACCAAATAAACTGCATGTCGTTTATGTCACTAAAGCGGGCCGACATTCTTTTTCATGTTTTGGGTTTGCTCTTGGTCTTGGGTGTGGTCTCTGGTGTGCCAACCCGATTTGCATTGCGGTTTGATTCTTTTTCTTAGGTTTTTAGTTTTTTTTTTCTCTATACCAAAAATTGTTAATAATATGAAACTACTACATACAGTATTTTTCGATTCCTTTTGGTTTAGATTTCAGTTAATCAGATTTTAAAATGATCAAACCAAACGGTTTTATAAACAAAAGTAAGATTGATTTCATTGGTTCAGTTCGATTTTCTTGGCAGTTTTCTACCCCTCGTTTAGCACTTCACAACCACATACATTCAAAGATACAAAAATTCTGACAACACAAGAGAGAGAGAGACAGAGACAGAGAGAGGACTTATGTTTCCCCGTTTTACCCTTAGTATCCTAGCTTTATTTACAAATGAGCCAGTAGGATCCGATTCCACGTATCGGGCAACCCAGGTAAGCACCAATGTATACAATCAGCGTGCTGCATGGGATCAGCCCTCTGCTCAGCCGTTAGGATCTTGCCACCTGTCTCGGTGTAGACAGATGTGTGGGCGTCGATGCGGTACTCGGAGAGCTGCGTAATGTTAATGACAGTCACGTGCGTGGTCATGTGCTTGACGACGCTTGACACCACTTTCATCATCTGCTTGTTGGAGCCAGTCCCCCAAAACCTTTTATCTTTTACTGGCTCCGTCTCGTTGAAACACTTCGTCCCGTTTGGCTTCCCCCAATCCGCACTTCTGCACGTTTTAACACATTCTATGTTACTCTCATATATAGAAACACACGCTTTTTATTTTTTTATGTTTTTATTATCTCAAACACGTATAGCATAAAACTAGGTATTTACCTAGTATGAGTAGGAGACATGGTGGTGAAGAAGACTTTGGTCTTGTTAGAGTCAACGGTGGAGTCAACCCAATTAGCCCATGTCTTGAGCCCTAGCCTGTATGCCACGGGTGTGTCTAACGCCTCCGCACCTCTCTCTCCATTTCCAAAGGAACCCCACAAAGCTTTCATTCTGAGACCACTCATCCACCAAACATAAGTGTTGAAAACTAAAATATCCGCTCCTTCCCAATACTTGGCTCGATCTTTTACTGAATCAACTTTCACTATCCTTTTCTTCATATCCAAAACCACAGGCAAATCCGTGTTCGATTCTACGATAAACGGTGCCCAATAGAACTCTATACTCGCATTGTATTCCTGTACAACAGCAAAAAGAGATAGAAAAAACAAAATTAATATATAAGTTTTTCTTGCGACACAAGGTACAGTGATATCTCACCTATCAAGATTTGCGCAAGCTAAACGTTACCTTTGCTTTGAAGACAAAATATTTTTTGCTACGCTCCATTGATTTTTCTCCTTCGGGTATTATTGATTCCACCAAACACACGAACGATTCCCACTGGCTTCGTTGCAACGAATCTCCGACAAAAAGCAATCTTTTTCCTCTGAGTTTGTTCATTGCTAACTTCGGACTAAATCTGTTTTGAATTCAAACGAAGCTCATAAAGATTCTGTCTCAAAACCCTGAACCGAACTAGACTTATGTTATAAGTTGTCTTGTTACCGTGGAATTGTACAGTCATCAGGCTGCCACTCCCACCGAAGATAATCAGTTTCTGGCCGTCCGTTTTTCATACAAGAGAATTGACGATCGATGTACGGACATGATTCATCGGTGTAGAGTGGCTCGGCTGAGCTATTGTAAACCCATTTCCCTGCTGCCACATTACACTCTTCTGGATCGAAGTCGAACCTGTCGTCGAGCACTTCCATATTCTCCGATCTCTCCTCTCGAACTTTCTCCTCTGGCCAACAAGAACCAGAAAGAAAGAAAAAAACAGAGGAATTTCTTGAGATTACTTGCTTCCCAAGGAAATGAAACATCAAAATCAGACAAAAATAGAGTTTTGAGATTCGAGTTTCTCGTCGTATGTGCTTACTGGGTTTCGAGCTAACATCTTTCCTCGGACAAGACTTGAACTTGAGGAAAGTAGAAGACGAAGAGGAAGAAGAAGACATCAAGCTGATTCTTTCGGTGTATAAAAGAATGAAGAACATGAAACCACAGAGAACGAGAACGATGATGGAGAGAGGAATCTTGGTTCCTCCTGATCCTCTGTTAGGAATTAAGAAGCTCATAGTGGCCAGTCCAGAAGTTTTGTGTGGGAAACGTGTCGGTGTTTGGGAATTAGAGGGAAAGGTGTTAAGGGAGTATTTGGTTTTTATTTGGGATATTAGGGATTGAGTAGGAGTGAAGCAAAAGACATGCTTGGATGTGTTGCTTCCATCTTTTTCTCAATATAATAAGGATGTGGTTAGGGAGGTTAAGATTTGATATGATTGGGTTTTGTCTGTTGATTATAATCTGTAAACGTGAAATGCACATTGTTATTCATTAGGCCACTTGTAGTCATATATAATAATCTTCCGGACGTCCTCTGTTACTTTATGTACTGTAAAAAATTATAATTTCATGTTGAATATTGAAAAATCTGATAAAGAACTGGTGTATTTGATTACAAAATATATACAAATAATAAGTATCTTACATATTCAACTAATGAGTTGTATATGAGCAGTAACCTCTTTAATTGAAAAAATGTATATAGGAAAGTCTATTGTAACGAATTCTTGCATTTTGTGGTTCATTTTCTAGTTAATATATAGAAGAAAATTCAAAATGCGTGGTTTTAAAAGTTTGAAATTTTTTTGAGATGATTTCTAGTAAATATATCGTTACAAATTTCATAAAATAATTCATTACTGAATAAAAATCAGTTCAAACACATACTAAACTTAGATCACATCAAATTCGTTGTTGAGTAAATTCACTTGACTCAATTCGATTTATTGTTTTTCTTTTGTACCTAGAACTTTTGGAAACATACATCTTTGGAAAAAAAATAGAGAGTGGGTTTACACTTACATGATACGCACAAAAGTTACAAGTTAGATAAGACACTATTAACTTGATTAGAAGGATTATTCAGATTAATCAACAATCATTTTTTTTTTAAAAGGCGTTTTATGCGAGGAATAAATAGTTAAGGAATTGTAATCCTGGTCCTGTGGGCATCGATATCGAATCAAAGGACATCAATTTATCGATGGCACTTGAAAACGAATAAACAGACACCAACAGTAGAGTTGGTGTTGCTTGTAAAATCAACAATAGCTGCCTTTATATTTTAGTTTTGATGATAATTATATCAATTATTAAAGGCAAAGACACATCATTAATTAGGCTTCTACTTTCGCAGTTGATAATGCATATACGTGGGAAATGTTGTAAAATGGTTTTCATCATTTATTTCATTTAATTTAATCCTGTTTCATTGAATGAAGATAAAAAATAAAAATAATGGAGATGCGGGGTATCGATCCCCGTACCTCTCGCATGCTAAGCGAGCGCTCTACCATCTGAGCTACATCCCCGACAATGATGATTTTGGATATGCTGATATTTGTAAAAGTATTTTTTTTCCATAGGTAGGCTAATGGGTTGCCGGATATTCTTTCAGATTGGGGCATTGACATTTCCATTTTCTTACAATCCAATAAGAAGTTCGTAATAAATTTGTGATAAACGAAAATAAAAAAAAGTCTATAAGATAAACGAAAGACTGAATCCAAAATTAGTTTTTGCACGTTTTACCAACAAAAAAATATAGGTTTTAAGAGAATCTCGTATGCAGGTTGGTTAAGTTTTTTTTTTGCATAATTACACCGACTTATCATATGTATATTTTAGAAATTTTCTCTAAAGAAATTACTATTATACTAATTTTTCACATATAGGCTACTTTACTAATTTCAATAGGAAAATTTAATATTTAATACTATTATACAACTAATGTGGTTTCTTTTAATTAGTTAGATAATCACTGATTTAAAACGGTTTTTACGATTGTAACTAAAAAAACATGTGAAGTAATTTAAATGAACGATACGTGCGCATATTTAAATCATAGGCAAATATAAATTTACGTAAATAATAATGAGTTTTTTTTTGTCGACTAGTTGTAGTGTGTTTATTTCAAAAGGAAAAATAATAATTAGAAGAAAGAAAAAAGAAGAACACAAGTGCATTGGTGGATCGCGAGAGTTGATAAGCTTGGCAAGTTCTTTGGTGGCAATCTTTTCACGCGCGTCAGAGAATTATTTAGATTTTGTCTCTCTGCTTTCGTTGCCTCTTTTTCCGGTGTGAACTAAGCGACCGAACTACTTTTCACTTGAGCTTTGAAAATGACGCCACGTAGAACAAGAAAAAACCTCCTGTTTTTATTTTGAAAAAAAGTGAAAAGGAAGAAAAAAGGAAAAGTTAAAAAAAAAAGTATCTGTAAATAATTTATACTCACCATTCTCTTCTTTTTCTTTTTACACTTCGAATTTGAATTTGGAATCTTTGATCTTGAGGATCATACCTGATAAAATAAAATACTGAAATGGTAAAGCTAGCTATGTTTTTCTGTTAGTAAAAATTATATTTATTTGAGATTTATTGAAAACATAACAAATAGTATCATATTCTACAAAAATTTGTGTTACCCGTTTGTACATGTATTATTATTCCAATGAATAAAAAAATTTACAAAAAAAACCCTAGCTGGACAAAGAAAATTATATCAAATTTAATAACGGTATGCTTGGATTATCCGTTATGAAACATAATCATATGTAAATGTAATGATCAGATTAATCATACACTAGTCCATTAAACTCGGCGACAGAAAAAAAACAACGAATACCTTAAAGTCAGTTGCTCCAAGCCTCCAGAATCATAGATGGAGTATGTTTTATAATAATAAAGCGAACTAGATAGGTTTGGAGGAGGCCTTTTGCATCTGTATAATATTTAATCTTCTGAAGATTCTAAGTACTATTCAAAAACTTGATCCCGCCTGTCTTGCATATATGATAAGACATGAAGACCTAATCATATTGATTCAATTGTTCCACTGTGTAGTACACACCGAGACTAAAAGAAAACTTGAAAATTAGTTTTGAAAGTTTATGTCTCAAAGATACAAATTATTTTCAAATCTTCACTAACGTCTACTTATCAACTCAATTTCTTTTTTTTTTATATAAGGGCATCTCCAACCCTACCCCATTTCTTCTTCCAAATATCATTTTGGAGGAAATTCTTCTCCAACCCTACCCCATTTTCACCTGCAAAATAGAGGAATGCCATTTTTTCCTCCAAATATGGAGTAACCCCATTTTCAACTCCATTTTGCAGGTGAACTTTTTTATTTACAACATAATCCTTTACTTTTAATTAATTCTTAAAACTATATTTTTAAATTATAATTTAATCCTTTATATTATATATATTTAATTTAAAATTAAAGATAGATAGATTTAAAATTTGAGAATAGAAAATAAAAAATATAAGAAAATTAACTGAAACTAGAAATAATATAAAATTAAAAATACATAAGAAGTACTGAAATTACAAATAACATAAAATAAATTTATTACAACAACTGATTAATAAAAATCTGGTAAACTGCTTCCAGATCCACCAAGATCATTAAAATATTGTCCACATGAACCAGATTGAGGTGGATTTTGCTGAGTTGATAACAGCTGATGTTCCATCATCGATTTTTCTTTTCATTTTAGATTTTTTATGCTACTTGGTGATATTTAAATTAAAATGGTGATATTTAAATTAAAATGTACTTTGTTTCTTATTTTAAATGGTGTGTAATGTTATTTTTATATTTGTAAATGGATTCATTTGTAATTTTTATAAATACAGTGCATTATTAGTAATTAACAATAAAATAAAAAGAAAGAATATACTCAGAATATTCTTTTTGGAGTTGAAAATAAAGAAATACATTGGAGAGAAATTCAACTCCATTTTGCAGTTCCCCATTTTGGAGACAAAAATGGGGGAATACATTGGAGATGCTCTAAGTATAACAATGAAATTCACATTGGCACTTCCAGATTTTTTCAACTACTATTTTTCTCAAGTTGTCGTCAAAATTCAATAATTCTAACCTGAAACTAAATTTATACCTGAATTTTCTCAACTTTGAAACAGTCTCTTAGATTAAAAAAAAAAAAAAACAAAAGAAAATTTAAAAAAAAACTCTCTTGGTTGCATGCCCTTTATTTTGAAAATAACTGATCCTGACTTTACTGTTCAAAAGTTTTAAGTTTCTTTTCTTCCGTTGAGTTTCAAAAACAGAATCTTCTTATGTATATCACTTTGGTTAGAGATATACTTTATTGATCCTTGGTACTTTTTCCTTTCTATGTTACCACTTATCATTCTATAGTAATTTAAAAAAAAAAAATACTCAAACTGTGGGTGGAAAAGAAATTGGAATAATGAAATCTTGATAAAAGAGAAAGTGAAATATAATGGGTAAATCATTAAGGTAAATTTGTGTCATTCAACGCATAACAACATAGAATGATAATAAAATTTATGTTAAATGAATTAACTGAACATGAATAAGTGATTATACGTATTAAACTACAGTAAGAGTTTATGAAGTGAAAAATTAGCTTTGTAGTCATCAATTGACTTATATAGCTGAATTATAAACGTTTATTGAGTTATCATCTCACTGCTTTGACAGAATTTTAAGTATAATGTAAAATTTTACACTCACTGCTTAACACAAATATATGGGATATATTTTTACACATATTTTTTGCTTTAATTTATTAGTTGGTGCCTTGGTGGCCCCTCATAAATAATGAGAAATGGTCTGTCCTTCTCGTGATTTATAAATACCAAGAACGTCTTACACATTTTCAACACACTCTTTTACCTAAAACACTATCATAGTATCATACATCACCATGACCCAACGAGCCAATCCTAAGACCGGCTGCCTCACGGCAGTTGTTCGCCGTCTTTTATGCTCCGGCAGCCAGCAAACCCACCCTTCCGACAACATCCTTGACTCCGACGAAACACTCCAATTATTAATCCCTTACGAAGAAATCGAAGAGCCAAAGAAAGAGATCAAAATCGAAACCGGATCCCAAACCGAAAACGACGACGTCTCTCTCCACACTCCTCCTCCTCCCAACGTTGTAGCCAAACTCATGGGTCTAGATAACCCCCTACCGGGATCAAACCGGTTTAGGTACTTTGACGATTCCGGTTCGGCTGTCACACGGAGCAAATCGGTTAACTTCATGGACTACATACTAAGAGGCCATGAGGAAGAAGAAGAAGAAGAAGAGGAGGACAAAGACGGTCACCGCCGGTGCCGGAGAGTCAAAGCGTCGGTTTCGTTCCGGGAGATAGTCCCGACCTCGGCGAGATGGAGTGCAAACCAACAACAGAAGAAACACGATTTCTTGCTGTTGTATCTTGACAAGCTCGACGAGAAGAGGGAACTTGTCGGATCATCGTCTTCTTCGAGGTCTAGAAGGTTCGAGAAGGCTGTAGAAGATTCCAAGAAGCCGCCGTTGCAACCTTCGGAGAAGAAGAAGGAGAACGAGAAAGTGGCGAAGAAGTTTAAAGACGAGCCGAGGAAAGCTGCGAAGAAGAAGAAGAGTGAGAATCGAAGTGACGTTAACGGAGCTAAGAAAGTTCGTTGGTTTCTCTCTCCGTCTAAGAGTAAGTCGTCCGAGAAGACGGCGCTTCTAGGAGGAGGAGAATCAAAAGATATTCCGGCGGATGATTTTACTTGTAAGGAGACGGAGTCGCCGGAGAACAAGTCGAATGCGAGTCCGGTTTCGGTTCTTGATCGAGATCTTTATGATTATCTCATCCTTGATGATGACTACTACTACTCAGGTGAGTCTACAACAAAATATATTCCTTATTTGTTTACATATCTATTTCTAAGTTTGTAAAAAACATCTTCATAAGAATATTTGAAAAGGAGCTGGTAAAACTTTGGTTAACATTTAATTCATTCCAAGCTTTCATATTCAAATGATGTATTAAAAATTTGACCAATGTGAGATTTTCCTTAATATTCGACGTCAAATAAAGATAATTCCGAATACGAACAAGGACAGTTATGATTTAATGTTTGAACATCTTTTTTGGTGTTACTCTAAAAAGCTGCATAATTGAGACTTTGTTATTGGGTTTTTTTTTTTTTTCCCAAGAATATTTTAAATCTTACTTTAATTTGAAAAAAAAAACAGGAGATTCGGAAAGTGCATCGGAGTTGTCAACAAAGCAAGTAGAGACAACTGCAAAATCTTCATGTTCTTCATCACCAACAAGAACAAGAACAAGTACCAAGAAGGAAAACAACAATAGCACCAACAGTGATTCTGAAGAGACAGAGTTCATCACAAAGCTAATGAATATGCTCTCAGATCTGTCTGAAGAAGACATGAAGTCTTCAACTTGGGTTTCTACTTCGTCAACTAAACCCGTTGACTTTACTCAGGTCGAAGATTTTTGTGTTGAATTTGGTCAAGAGATTCTTGATCTTGTTATGGACCAGTTGGTTGATGAACTCTGTACCTAGTTTAAATTATAAATCTCAATCATCAAATATATTTGACGTTTTAAATCTTATAATCCAATCGTTGACCAATCAGATGAATTGCAAATGTTTATCAATTGGTGGAAAAGTAAATTAATGATGACAATGTCATACAGCTAGTCATTTGAAAATTCGGGGGAATGTCATAATTTGATGCAAGTATTTCCTAGATGTCGAATTTTGTACATTCGTGTGTTTTCATATGTATTTACAAATGTATACATTGTTTTGTCAAACACTAAAATATCTGATGTTAATCGAATTCATTTGATGATTTAGTTTTTTTCCCCCCAGTACAGATCGTATATTCGTATGATGTCACTATCCAAATTTAAGGTCGGTAGAATGTGTGTTGTTGACACAAAAAAATAGTTAAAATTCACAATATGTTTGTAATTTATAAAAAAACGGATTACAACAGGAAAAAAAAAAATAAAGTGATTCACTGGTTTTATAGAGTACAAAACAAATGCACTTATCCGAAACACGAGTACATCGTGTGAATTCGGTATTGATAATCACAGGAAAACCATATAGCACAAGGATGATCTTAATGACAAAAATTAAATTATATTCAAACTCGACATGATTGGGAAAAAAATGAAATATATGTAATGTAACATTATATTATAAATACTTTCGCAAAACATAAAAATAAATATATATGAAGTGGTCCAAAAACAGTCAAATCGGTTTTCTTCAGAAATGTGCAGAGCCCCGTAGCTTCGAAATACGTACTGTCTCCTTTTATGTCTATTTCACATGCAAAATGTGGTCTCCTTCTAACGTTACTTCTTTGACGTTTTTTTGTATTTTTCTGGTTTTTTTGCTTGGGATTTACATGTAAAATTCATAAACATTTTCCCACTTTAATTTCTTTAAAATTTGAAAATTGAATATTTAATTTTTAGTTTGGCAAAAAAATGTATTTATTTTAGCAAAAATTAAATATTAAACAACTGATCAAAACTGAAAAATGTTGGAGGCCCTTTTTAACACGAGCCGAAGCAAGAAATGAGCCACCCGTGTTTTTATTTTAACTAGACCAGTGTGAACGCGCTAGGACACGGTTTCGTGTTTTCGGTATTTAACTGTTTCGCGATCTGTTGGTAGCTGTCTCTTGCAATTGAAGAAATGAAATAATTCAAAATTCTTTATGAGTTCAATAGCTGCTTACGAATATTAAGTTATATATGGACACGATCACAAATAACGCGGTGAAGTAATGTGGGACAAATGTGAATTGGAATTTTGGAACAAGGACTTTTTTGTTTAATTTTTGTTTATCAACTGATTGATAATTATGAAACATTCTTAGTAACAGAATAAAAGTATTAAACCAATTTGCATTTGGACACCAAATAAGGCTATAACTATCAAAAATAGAAATCAAATTAGCATCTAGCTATCTACCCACTGGAACATATATATAGTTCTTTTTTTTTTTTGGTTAATGGGTGTTCAGTTGTAATGTATATTTATAGGGACTTAATCATATAACCAAGTTGAAAAGAAAACCCGAAAAGAATCGGTAAATCGAATCAGATTTTTAATTATTTAGTACACTATGATCTACTATTCCGTTTCTCCTTAGATTGGGATTATTTATCATATACTATTTTTTCAAAAGCTCATTCCTAACTATGAATTATGAACACAAGGCAGTTGGGAAAACATTCTACGGGAGCAAACTTGAAATTTAATGTGGAGGATCAAAACCGAAATCCATCTTCAAGTCCGATCTCATCTGGTATATCGAGCTTTTGCAATATTATTTTCAGATCATGATAATGTATTATCATCATTTGATCTTCTATACATTTTTCGTTTTCAATTATCAAAATTATTATTCATATATAAATAAAACAAACATTAACTGGATATGACTTAAAAGAGATTTAACTAACTAAGCAAGTAGCTAATTAACTCATGCTTAAATAAAATTATTTTAAAATTAGAAGCCTTGGTGATCATCATCATCATGATCTCTATTAAGCTTATTCAGCAAAGCATCAATGAGGGTATCTCTCTTCTGAGCCCTAGCTTCTTCTCTCAATCGTCTCTCTTCCTCTCTCTCCATCCACTTCCTCTCCGCCGCGGCTCTCTCCTCCTCTAGCTCCGCCATTCTCCTCCGCCACTCTTTCTCTCTCTTCTCCCTCTCTCTCTCCTTCATCTCCCATGCATCTCTCCATTCATTCTCCATCTTCACCGTTTGCCTCATAAACTCCTCCAATATTTCTTTCAATGTACTACCGGCGGTTTCAGCTTTTGTACTACATGCGACGCCTTTTCCTTTTTTCGCACGTTTCCTTGGATTAGTAGAAGTACTAGTAGTAATCACTTCTGACTCTTTCTTGTGTGTCTCTACGAAAGACAATAATTCCTCATTGATGTCTTGGTTTGGCTCCTCAACGTCTTCTTCTTCTTCTTCTTCTTCGTCAGATGAAAACTGATGTTTTCTCTTCGAAGAAGTGCTTGGTTCTGTGGTTCCTGACCACAACATCCTTTGCATTCTTGCTGTGAAAATCGATTGGATCTCGTTGTAGAATGGGAATTGGCCCTGCCTAATAGCTTCTGGCTCAGTCGTTTCACATGCCTGTCCCATACATATTCAATACGTTATATATATATATATGTACTACATACACAACATATTTATACATATATGTATGTCATGTAGATACATTCAACTGTTATGTGCCCAAGTACGCGCTACTTTTCTAGCTAGATGAGCAAGTATCTTGAACTCGTAATAGTAATATCGTATATATATGTTCATCTATCATGTTATTTTTGCTGCCTTGCACTTAACGTATGTACAAGTAGATATATTCAAATATCATGTGTTTAGTAAAAAAAGCTTCTTAACACAAAAATTATGCATCCGTTATATAACGGTAATTGAATTTTCTTTTTGTGGCATTTTGTGAGCACGAGATATTACTTGCTTACCATGCGATCGTAATTAACGAAAACAAAAGAGAGATATTGTTGTATAACGGATCAAAATGTGAACATATACCATATCATGAAATTCATCAATAAACGCATTAAAGTCTAATCTCTAGCTCGTTACCATTAATGGCATGGCAATATCTAAAGGACTTAAAACAGATTAGGTTGAACTCATTAATTGATCTATGAATAATAATATATAGTTCACCTATACATACACCATAGACTAGGTTTCCAATATGCATACTTTCAATATCTCCACGAAAATGATATAAGTACATACACACAATCATAAATATAGAAATGATATAAAAATGCTTTATAACTATATATGATGCATAGATACTTGTAACCATGATCATACAAACAACATCAATAGTTGTATATATGTATATAGACTGTATATAGAGAGAATCATTAACCTTGTATCTAGTGACGAGGTTCTTCCATTTGCTTTTACACTGTTCTGCACTCCGGACAAAACCCTTGTCGGCCATTTTAGCGGCGACGACTTCCCAAAGAAGCTTATTACGTTTGGTCTCCATGAAAGTCTGATCAAGCTCTTCTCTAATACCCAAAAGCTCTTTTGTTTCCTCTATGCTCCACTGTGGGATTCTCTCTCCTCCGCCGCCGGGATCCATCACCACCGTAGTGCTCTGCGGCGGCGGAGGAAGCTGTTGCTGTTGGACCAAGTGATGAAGCGGATGGTGGTGGTGGTGATGGTGGAAAGGGTTACGTCGGTCCATTGTTGGGATCCAAGTTTTTTTTTGGGTGACGTAAAGAGAATAAGAGAGATTTGATGATTTTGTATTTTCTTATAAAATGAAGAGAGGGTTTCTTTAGAAAAAGGGGAGAAGACAGAGAGGAAGGAAAGGAAGAGAGATTTATAAGGTGGTGTGAAACGAAGGTGTGAAATCGTCAAGGGACGATTGAAGTACAGTTTTTGTTTTTTGTTATCTCTAATTTATTGTTTAATACGATATTAAAAATATTTGAATGGACTACTATAAGTCATAGAATTATTTAGTTGAATTAAAAAAAAAACCCGAATGTCTCCTTTCTATTAGTGAAAAGGATGTTCCGTGATTAGCTTATAAAATAATAAAAGTTTAGATTTCTTTCTTCGGATAAGAAAGTTTATACAGTATTTAATCAGCTAACTACATAAAAACCCATTTTTCTTTGTATTCTAGAGTTTTGAGGTAGTGAAAATAGCAATAAACAATTATAGGGGAACAAATATCAACATATGTATATCCTAAGTTAAAAATATCGAAAGAAAATCGAATAATATTTTCTTAGAAATTGATGATTGTGTGTACAACAAGCTTAGAAATTTGTAATATTTTTTTTTTGTCATCTGGAAATTTCTAATGGAGTGTTTATTTATTTATTTTTACTTTCACTTTTTATTTCCCTCTGTTGACGCGGAAGCTCATTGCTCAACCCAACGGTCTCATAGTTTTTTTATTGGAGATTAATAATTCGTCCCAATATAATACTGCGTTGTAATTTCGTCACGCTTACGAGCTACACAAATAACATTCTGTTTTTTATTCTTGTTTTTTAATTTTCTTCCGGAAACCTCAAAATAAATAATCATTTTTCGCCTTTCTGGTCAATTTTTGTTTTTGACATCGGCCTTTATGGTCAATTGACCCACTAGATTTTCCTCATAATTCTCGTATTTTCTCCATCTTAATATCTAAAATATTTCGTTTGTCAATATATTCATCTTAAATTAAAATAACCTACTGGATCCGCATACTATTAAAACTTATAAAAAAAGAAAACAGTGTCATTACTCGACACTCGTTGGAGAGCCGATTAGATATAAAGAAACAGTACTTAGCTACTGAATAAAAGACTACCATATCATAATTAGCTTAGCTGAGAATACCGCTATTTTCAAAATTTATTAATTATCCAACTGTCAGATTCCTAAAATATGGCAGTGGTACAATTTAAAGCCGCGTGATTGCATATAAAATACAATGATAGAAATAGTAATGGGACAAAGATAACAGTGAAGCAAATTTTATAATATGACAAGTTAATATTATTTGCGTCTAAAGATTTGTGGGGTTTGCCTCTCTCTCTGATGTTGTAAGAAATGGTAAAAAGAATCTTATATACATACATAAAAAAATAAAATAGTCAGCGAAGTGGTCCATTTTCTGATGAACCGTGTTGAAAGTAAACAAATCTTACATGACATGCACTAGACTTCGCTCCCACCTGTCATCCCACGTGGATTCACACGTTATTTTACTTATTAGTGTCGACTGAATATAACTTGTCTAATTATTTTGTTCAATTTTTTCTTCTTTACTACAGCTTTGCATTTTTTTAATATATATTAAATATGAAATTGTAGCATCCATTAAAGGGGGACTTGTGAAAAATGATGAATAATCAGTTGATTAAACAATGGACTAATTAGATATGAGGTGTCAAGTGTCATGTTCTATTCCACGTGTAAACGCTCACCATAGTTGTCCACGTGGCGATATATAATTCCGTCTTTAGATCTCCAGTGGGTCCCGTTCTTTCACAAATACGCATTTAATTACTTTTAATGGATTTGTTCTACTGATGTTTATCCGCTCGCATAACAAATACAAATTCGCCACGTCATCATTAGTCATTAGCATGATTTATATATTTTCTATAGTCATTTGTTTACGACTTTAAACTGTTACCATGCTAGACGAAATTTTGAAGACAAATCAGGCAGCTGATAATGATCTGACGTAAATAATTTACAGCTTAAATAATTTGTTTGTAGCATATTATCATTTATATCTTTTGATTGTCTGAAAAATATCACTTTTTTGTAATAAGAAAAAGGAAAAGTAAAATCATAATCGTTTGACACTAAAAAGAAAACGAAGTTATGTTTTGTAGAGCAAATTTTTTCCTCTTATTAGCCTTCTATTGATGCTTTGCAGCAAAACAAAGTTAATTTTTGTTGTTTGATTGTTCCGATTCACGCACGCTAAATTAAATAAGGAATAGAAGTCATCTATGGGAGGAAAGTAATTTACTTTACCAGAAAAACTGAAAGAGAAGCATGAGGATTATTGATTAGTCTGTTCTTTGTTGACAAGTAACAACAATTATTCCCTGTCAACATCTCCACGTGAGAATTGAAAATATTTAATACAAATTTGGAGGGAATTAAACGGGAGAAAGTCAAAAAATGAAGGTGAGAAAAAATGCAAAGATTGAAATTTTCTGGAATAACAACTGAAGAACGTTTTTTGTTTTCTTCTTTCTAAAAAACAAACAACGCTGCCATGAATAATAATCAATTAAATCTAAAATAAAACCGAGGCGAGAAGCTTTCAAGAAGAAAACATCCGCTTGAGCCCTAATTTCTGCTCAGTCGTGAGCTTGGAGGGGAAGATGATGATGAATCTGATTCTGAGATTCCCTTTTCTTGACGAATCCTTAGAAATCGGCATGCCTTCTCCTTTCACGACCTCTTCGTAAGACGGACTGACCACATTGTTGACCGGAACCGTCAGGGTTCTTCCGTCAAGAGTGGTGACCTGCGCGGTGCACCCCGTGAGAGCTTCCACGAGAGAGATCTTTTGAGTTACCACAAGATCATTCCCGTCTCGCTTGAAAACGGAATGCGGTTTCTCGTCTACGATGAAAACGAGATCGGATGGTATGATTCCTCGCTGCTCGTTACCTTTGTCCAGGAATGTTATCTTCGTTCCTTTTTTCCAACCAGGTTTTATGTCTATCGTCAAGATCTCCTCAACCTCTGTTGGCCTCCTGCCAAAAAAACACGGCGTTTTCAGCCACAGCTTTGAAGAACATAGAATATAAACACTCAGTAAATGTCCCAATACCCGTGGTATCGGCAATTACAAAAAAGTGCGAATGAATTTACTTTCTTGAACTCACTAAGGTCTTTGAGAAAGCAAGAACTTTCTAAGCTGGCTCTATAATGAGACTGGTTAACTAGGCCATTGAATGTCCCTGCTCGCTATCGGTTCCGACTCTTACATCTATTATTTATGAGTCTAACAAATCTCTAATCTATAGAAAGCTCAAATACTGAATAGAGGCAAAGAAGACCACAGCTTAGACACTAAGACAAAATCATTTAAAAAGAAGAACTTTATAAGAAAGCTGACACTATATACTACAAGAAGGAATCCGGAAACTAACCCGCTCGAGTCAAGAACATCACGAGAGATCTTCATCTTCTTGGTGGTTCCTTTATACATATCCTCCAAACTACATGGCAATTGTCTCTCAATTGGAGCAGCTTTCCTTGCAGGAATCGAGGTTTCGCCTCCTCCTCCTCCTCCGGCAGCAGCCCTCAAGGAAGCTAGGATCTCATCGCCGTAACTAAACCCAGAAGGTCCTGGGCGTGAGTCGCTCCCCATAGCAAAGGGCCTTGTGAAACCGAAGAACTCGGAGAAGATATCATCGGCGCTTCTGGGATTGAACTGGAAAGATGCTCCGGCGGCTGATCCTCCCGGATATCCGCCGGCGCCGGGAGGTGGGGCCTGGTTCTTTAATCCTTCTTCTCCGTATTGCTCGTAGACTGCTCGTTTTTGAGGATCGCTCAAAACCTATCGAAGACAAACAAAAAAAGCTTTAATGTTCCCAGAAAAACGGCTCAAGTTGTTCAATTCTTAGCTCAAAATCGCAAAACTGCATGATTGCTCAAAATTCAAGTCCGGAAACCGTAAAAGCAAAAAACCCCTAAACCAAAATACAAAGCGGGGAACAAATTCGAAGGGTTTTAGGATTAGTTACATCGTAAGCTTCGGAGATCTGTTTGAATTTTGCTTCGGCTTCTTTTTTGTTGTTAGGGTTCTTATCGGGATGCCACTTCATGGCGAGTTTGCGATAAGCTTTCTTCAGCTCGTCATCATTCGCACTCCGATCTACCTGAAGAACTTTAAAGTAATCGACTCCCATTCTTTTATCTGCTGCTCAAAGCTTCTTCTTCTTCTTCTTCGTTCGCTCTCTCTCACCGAATCTTCACGAAACACACTGGACTCGAGCTTGAATTCTTTATAGCTTTTTTTTCCGTTTGGGATTTTAGGGTGCACGACTCATTTATATATTATCGCCGACTAGTTTAATTTTATTTGTTCTCGAATTTAAGTTCTTAAACCGATCCAAAACAAGAACCAAACTTAAATTTAACTGATACTGCTAACCGTACGTGATTTGAACCGGAATCACTCGTGTAATATATTCCAAATATCAAATTAATATTCTCCGTTTAAAAGCCCACATGTTCAGCTAATATTAAGGCCTTAAGAATTTGTCTTTTTAAGCTGCTTGGTTTAACATGTCACGTTGAAATCAACACAAACTTAGAAAACATAAGCAATCTCCCATCGGTGGAACTTTTCTTTAGTTTTATTAGTCTTGATTCAAGAAAATATTACAATCGCTAATGACACAGTGCGTCTAAAAACATACCTTTAATCAAATCTACAAAATTCATTCCAAGTAAGTAATCTAACTTTAAGAAGAAAAAAAAATTGCTACAATACATGTAAGCTTCTCCCCTGACTGATGATGACCGAATTTCTGAATCTGAATCTTCTCCTCCTCTCTGGAGTCCAATTGTTTTTTTCCGATTAAAATTCGTCACAGAAAGGTGCACTCACTCTTCTTCTTCTGCAGAAGATTCCTTTGATTTCTCAACCTCCATCGTCTCGTTTTCAGAGGCTGCCGTGTCGTCTATCTTCTCATCATCAGCATGTGTCTGGTTTGACGATTGAGAATCTGATGTTTGGGTATGGCTCGTTGTTGCTGGAGGATTCGAGTCCGACACTTGGGTGTCTTGACTCAATTCAGACTGGCCCGCACCAACGGGACTGCTTTGAGACTGACTCGTTTCAGACATGCCCGTACCAATAGGACTGCTTTGAGACTGAGTGGCAACCACTTGACTGGTTTCCTGGTGGTCTGTCTCAGAGTGACTCAATGGTACAGAAACCTGCTGAGACTGGCTCGTTTGCTGTGACTCGCTTGCTTGCTGCTGTCCCTGACTCGTTTGTGTCTCACTCGCTTGCACTTGACTCGTCTGTGTTCCCTGAGAATCAGGGACAAGTCCGAGAACAGCCAATGTAGATCTACCAACAAAAAAGTTCCATATCTCTGTGATCAGCAAATGGATTTCAAATAGCCGAAGATGTTTTTTTTTTTTTTTTTTTTTTAATATTTGAATTCGTAGAAGCTTGAAAGAGTAAAGGTCACCTTGGAAGTGAAGACCGGATCTCTGGCTGGC
The DNA here is from genome assembly GCF_000478725.1 of Eutrema salsugineum. Classification (NCBI taxonomy): domain Eukaryota; kingdom Viridiplantae; phylum Streptophyta; class Magnoliopsida; order Brassicales; family Brassicaceae; genus Eutrema; species Eutrema salsugineum. The sequence goes on along the minus strand of NW_006256829.1, from coordinate 236,043 downwards.
TCGCATGTGCGGTTAGTGGAGCTCTTAAGGCCGAGATTTTAGTCAATGCATTTCCCAGCTGAGGTGGAGGAAGCTGGACGAATAGAAACCTTTTATTTTCTTGCGATTGTGGAAGAAATAATTTAACAGGGATCATAGTCGGTGTTTTGAAAAGTCAACTAAAACAGGTATCTTTACACTACAGGTGGATTCTGAAAATCTCATACAACGCAAATCAGGGAGGACTGAAGAGATTATCAATCGTACCTGTAGTAAGACCTTGTATGATTGAGGCTGTGTTGACTGTGCACATTTCAAAAATCCTACCCACAGTTTCGGATCTTTCCATATCTGAAGCATATTTTTCATATCAATCCTGAGAATTTACGATAAAGAGAGAGAGAGAGAGAGCGCGCGCGCATAACATTTTAATAACATTACTGACCTGTTTGCTAACGAGACGAGAAAGGATCTCCAGGATGAAGTCCGACTAGTAGATTATCAGGTTGATTAGATTGTTAAGAAAAAATCATATTGTGATTCAAAAAGTGAGATGTTATGAGTTTTGTTACCAGAGCTGGAAAAGCACCGATAGCTTGTAAAACTGTACGCATAAATAACATTGGGAGTGGAATTTGCTGGACCTGCAGCCAGAAACTCGCCAATGAGCAAAAAATAACCGGAAGCAAAAAACGAATTGTCATAATCTGAAAAACAAACTCGGTAAGATGGAGATTTTTTTATCGTACCAGTTGATTCAGAACGCCGGCTAAAACCTGTTGAGTGAATATCTGCCTCTGTGCGAAACAGGTATTGCATGCATCTGTGACCTAATAAGAACGTTTTTTTTTTTTTGGGTCAGATGATTAGATGAGCTTTAAGATAGTATTTACGGGAAGTAACCTCGTGTTTGATGAATTTTAGGTAAACAAGTGGCGGATATCTCTTAATTGTTCATCAAAGCTATTCTTTATTAGCTCCACGTTATATAGAAATGGTAGAGACATACCTGTTTAAGTGGTATTCCATCTCTCGCTGGGTCAATGCTGTGGATAGCAATTAAAACTTCAGATGGAGAAAGCACTGGGCCAGACTGAGATGATCCCTGAAAATCAAATTCCAGCGTGAGCAGATCAAACTTAACTCAGAAGCAAGAGGTACCGAAATGAAAAAGCTTATTTTAAATAAGATACCTGCAGGACACGAGACAGTGCAACTTGGAATTTCTCCGTAGGAAGATTCACCAGATGAGGAAAAATGCGTAGAACCTGATAGAGAGACAAGTTGCAATTTTAGGAAAATAAGAAAACCATAACCCAATGCGTCAATAGAGTGGGAAAATTGCAGGACAGAAGATTTACATCGTCTCTTGGCAGGAATGGCAAAATTGGGAAAATGATTTCTACATCCTGCAGTCCCATCGAAAGTTCAAAACCAAAGAAAAAATAAAAAGAAGAAACGACTTTATTTTTGTATAATTAGGAGTTTTAAAATGAAACATTCCACCGTCTTCACCTTTATTCTTGTATCAAACAACTTTCGTATAGTATGTATCAATTCTGAAGAAGGCATGGGCCCCTCGGTAAGAGTTTGAAGAACCTGTCATGAAAGGAGAAACATTAAGGGAATAGTAAAATTACCGACAGCTATTCGAAGCTTCTTCACCTAATTACAGGGTAGAAGAAAAACTTAAGAATGATGAAAACCTGCAGTAGAAGATTTTCACTCCCACTCGGTGGGTCTGCTATTATTTTAAGAAGCTCAGAGGATGAGCCCATAGTACGAACTAGAATTGGGATTTGACGATGAATAGCCTACACAAATTAAACAGTGAGAATTAGCATCAGAAAAGAAAAAAAAAACTGAAATTAAACAACTAACTTACAAAAATGCAACAACAGGTCCCACTCTTACCTGCTTAACAGGATCTGATGCATCTTTGTAAATGCTGAACACATGGACAAAAAGGGCGTGCTTCTGAAAATCAAATAATATGCAATCTAAAACTGAGCAAAATTTAGCTGCAAAAGGCTAGATTTGTCATTTAGTAAGAAACGATACAAAAATCACAAGACCTTTGTACAGAGAGCAAAATAGAGCGACAAGCAGCGTTGGGCTTCAGCAACTGAAGTTGATGATCTTGCTTCGGAGGACGTATCCATGCCCACACCACTCACCGACTGAGATTTCTTTGGTGGATTTTCCATATCAAGATCCTTCTAAAAGAGAAATGAAAAAGTTCTAGTCAGATATTTTTATACAGTTCTCAGCATACAACTCCAAAAGTACATTGCTTTCCTGTAAGCGTGAGCACCTTTTTACAATCATCAATCAATGTTTCACCATCTCCTCGCTCTGAAGAAATGCAACCCACAACGGAAAATAGCTTGTCTTTCGCAAATTCCTCAATCTGTTGTGTAATAAAGGATAAAGAATAGAGCTTGTTTGCCACCTGTAAAATGAAAACCACAATATTAAAGAGGTAACACATCAACAGCTGAATACACTATATCTCAGATTTTCTAGAAACATACCAGGCGGATTGCTTTCATGCGAATCTCTTCCAAGTGATGAACAGCACTCTTTCATTCAAAAAAAGAGAGGAAATAGGAAGAATTTTAATAGGAGGCATAAAGAAGAAGAAGAATTATACATTTGGCAATATGACACCGTCGAATGCTGATAGGAAACATCTGAAAAAAGAAGTCAGAACAAAGAAGGAGAAAAAGTCTACACAAATGCCTGAATACAAAAATGCACTGAAATCTGAATGATGAAAATGTTGGCTGTCCCATTGAAAAAGGAATCAGCAAAGAAGTGAGATAGAAGAAACCTGCAAAGCAATCTCCAGGCAGTCATTCCGGATTCCAGGTCTCGTTAAAATCAGACTCCAAACAGCACTGAGACCTTGAGTAACACGGTCTCCATTTTGTAAATCCTTTTCAACCTTGTCACAACTTCCAGGACAGCAAAACGATTCCAGCAACTTCAGAACTGATTTCGGCAGAAATGGAGAATCTCCAAGCAATTTACTTAAAGATTTGTCAGACGGTGGAAAGGAATCTCTAAGTGCTTCAGCCTAGAAGGTAAAAACATTTCTGAGAAATTTCCTAGTGAGAAGTTGACTAAGATGCAACTAAAACTGAATAATTACCACAGTCAGCAAGAAAGTTTCATATGCAGACGCAGCAGTAGTTGACGAGAAGAAATCTTGTTCTGCTTCTGCCTCCCCGTATAGCCTGTAAAGAACCCGCACAGTCAACTCATGTCCCTGAAAACATAAGTGACGATAATCACATAAATGGCTTAGGGATGTCCTCCAACATTTTCAAGATTTAAATTAGAAACTCTCCCCGGATACAATTTGGGCTTTTTGATGCCACCAAAACACAATAAGCATGTAGGATTCACCAATACAACTGTTCAACGTTAAAGTCACGAAAATAAATTCTCACCTCATGGCTCAAATAATCCGAGAGAATGTGCTCCTGTAATATTTTCCAAGGGTCTAACTCTGAAGGAAACTGCAAAAATGGCAAATGTGACGATCAATTACCGTGAGACAGAATGCCATCATACTTCAAACGATCATCTTGCCGACAAATTGGTAGCGATCAGGACGCAATTAACAGGAAAGCATGAATAGTCATAGAAAACGAACAACAATCAGTACGTACTAGAAATATTCACTTTCTACCACAGACCAGACTCTTAGAAAACGAACAACAAGAATCATGCAGAGGTCGATAGGTTCAAATTTTTAAAAGTACACAAGGAAAATGTCCTGCAGAATAATAAATCATAAGCTGAACTAGGAGAGAGCTAGAAGAGACCAGTGTCTTCGGAACGCATACAGGAGCAAAAGACATGTCAAAAGATAGTTTAGAAAATGACCTCAATTCCCAATTGAGCAAGAAGAGAAAAGCGAAGTTGTGAACCACCAGACATTGATATTTGCTTATATGCTTCAACAATTCGCAAAAACACCAGCTTCTGCAGATTGTCTTTTTCTTCATCAGAAAGGTCGACAACAGGTGCTGATATCTTAGGCAAGACAAACTGAGGCGCAGAAACAAGTGATGTTGCCGTTGAGGAAACCAAGCTGTTACAACCTGTGCCAGTCGTCTTTGGACTAAATTCCTCAGACTTATCTACAGACACTGAGGGAATCACAGCGAGAAGAGGTTCTCCACTGAAACTGGCATCTTGATTCATGCTTGCAGCCTCCACATTTGTTGAACCCAATACAGAAGTAACAGAGGCTTCTAATAACACATCATTTTGAGCTGAAGAATCCATTCCAGGTATACCACCTTCTATATTCCCTCTGTAATGCACATTTGGTGGAAATACAATATTGCCCTCTTCATTTACTGGAAACGTATCAGAAGAAGCTGGTAAGCCACTTGCAAGAACCGCATCTTCAGCTGAAAACATCTGCTGGTCCACATGATCAGCACAGAGTTCTTCACCTGCCTGTCATTGATGAGATTTTAATGTACAATACAATCTTAATAACTAGAAAGCAAAACAAGGAACAGAATTGACGCAATCAAATATAAAGGATATACTTCATCGAGTAAAGAGCATCCATACATTTTCCTTTTTTGGTATGTTACGATTTATCAGGGCAGAAATCGGTGGGAATGCAGTTGATAGTGAAAGAACACCAGCCAAAAATGATGGTGGATATTTAATTTGTGCATCACTGCCAACTATACACATGTTCATCACCAAGTCATCGGTGCCATCAGCATAAGAAGTGTCATCTGGGGGGATATTTTGCATATTAGCCATCACAACATCGGCCAGCAAATCCGCAGAAATACTTGAAATAAGAATCTCTAAAGATCCTATTGCTTTTTCACCCTGAGCAACCAAGGCTCCGAACATAGCAACCAGTTGCTGAACAGGTCCAGTATCACTCACTACTCTGCTCTTATTTGGTCCAGCTGAAGTAGAAGCAACCAGAGGTAGAGAGCCAACATCATTACCATTTAATCCTTCTGTAGATTCTCCTGACACAGAAGGTATTATTCTTGCACGTTTTCCACTCAAAGCATCTCCATTCCCATCAATATTGTATTCTGATCCAGATCTTTTCCTACCAAATGTACTTTCCGCGACTAAAGAACTCACACAGAGAGGATTCTCTTCCAATGGTACCTGAAACTAGTATTTTTGGATTTAAAAGTCTGCATCCAGCATAAGCCAAAAATAACAGAGAGACACATGCACACAAAACGATAAACATCTAGATTCAGTTATAGATGGAAAGAGGAACAATCTACCTTGGTATCCTCTACACTGTCTTTGTCCTGAATGCTTCCGTTAGTCTTGTAAAACAGATCTTCAGCTTTGTCTGTCCGACCGCCACCTTCTATCTCCTTCAGAGCACCGATCAACCGGTCCTTCCACTGGAAAAAAATCGATTAGTAATAATAGGGTAGCAATTAAGCCAGGTCATTAAAACACCGATAATACAACACTTCCGAGCGCATAAACTAACAATCTAGTGCAAAGTTTTCGGAAGATCAAATACTCATTGCGACTATGGTCGTTTAGTTGCAGTGACAATGTATACCAGCTCAAAATAAAGCAAAATAATCAATAGTAGAGTAAAAAATAAGAGTGAACTAAATCCTTGGACGTGAGTACAACAAAAAAATACCGGTGCAGCAGCGGGGTGTGTACATTTCAAGCACGAAAGAAATACAGTCTTCAGCGCAAGATTTGCAGCTGCAGCATGCACTCCATTGAGAAAGCTTAGGGGATCCAAGCTTAGTAGAACAGGCAGAATTCGTCCACAATATGCAGGACGTTTCTTTGCAACTGCTGAAAGACTGTTAAGAAACAGAATAAAATGAAGAGGAACTCATGATCCATAAGACGAGTTCATGATATCCCGATCTCAGTATAGATGCACTTAGCAAACAACTTACCTATTGATGAGAACAATAATCGTCGAGCTATTTAGAGATTTTGCTGCAGGGTGCCTAAGCTGATCAAGCAGTAAACCCAACTTCTGGCTGGCCTCAATCGACAAGTCTCCGATATTCAAAACAGGATGCCCCCCACGTAGCATAGATATATTAAAATCTGCTTGAATTCCTTCAGGACAGGTAACTAAATTTAATAACAAACTAGTTCCTATTACAGTATAAATAGAAACAACAAACTTCTAAATTCCCGTAACTGAGCGGATAGATCCATAAAAACATACCTTCATGAGAAGGAGGCTCCAAAGACCCACTAGGGTCAGGTGTATACAAAAGAATAAGCGCTTCCACAAATTTCATAGCGCATAATTTTACACCACTGTTTCCTTGCTAATATACAAGTCCCAAGAATTGAACAATCAGATAAGATAAACAACCCATCGGGAATATAAAGAAAGCATTAATTCCAACCTTGAAAGCCAGTGAGCAGATTTCATCCTTAAACTTAATCATCCATGTCCACGAAGATTCAAGAAGCTCATCCAACTCACTAGAATGCAAACCCTGGAACAAAAAAAAAAGACAGCCAAATAGCAATAAGCATGCCAAATAAGAAGGGAGTTACATACCAAATAAGCATACCAAATAAGAAGGTCAGCAGCATTTAAAAATAAAAAATAAACAACCTGAACCGCGACTCTTTCAAGGGTGGAACGGAATAAATCAGTTCCACAAACGATGACCTGCCTCGCCACAGCTGGTGTCTCATCTTTGTGGGACTTAATTAAAAGGGGCACTATTTCAGGTAATAATTCCACATATTTCAAGCCAATTTCACCAAGTACCCTGCATTTGAATTAGCATCAGAGGTTCAGCGAGCTATGTAAATTCCCTAGGTCGAGAGAAGAACACGTCCTTCATTATACTAGCCGCTATAGAATCCTTCTGCAATCGAATGAGAGCAAAACAAACACTAAACCACAACTAATAATCACACTACCTGAAGAGAGATAGTGTTCAGGATTAACAACAATTAGATATACCAAGCCAAGAAACTGAGGCTGCCCATATATTTGACGAATTCATTTGTATTAATATAAAAAAAAAAAAAAGACAAGATTCGCAAAGACAAATGATCAACAATTTCACCGTCTGGGACTAAAAAAAATAATCTCAAAATTCATTAATGTCTGTGTAATTACAAATAAATTCAGAAGATCGTAGAAACACCAGCACTGAAAAAACTAACCGCAAAAAGGGTTACAGATTACAAAAACGGAGCTTACTCAGCGACAAACTTGCGGACAGCACCGAATTGATCTGAGAGAAGATCGAAAAGGAGAGGAAGAAGCTCGGTGGGGAAAACGGAGGCTTCTTTTTGCAAATCCCGGCGCAAATTGCGCAAGCAGTGCAGCTTCGGAGCCAATTCCGTGGCTGATTTGGCGGAACTCGCGAGACCTTCCAGCGTTTCTCTTGAATACGAAACCATGATTCCCACCATTACCGGTTCAAGCAATAATATTACTGCCCAGAGCTCCGATGGTGACGTGAAGAATCGATACGCATATCTCTGGCTCGTAGGGTTTATAGAGAAGGACGAAGAGATTCGTTTTATTTCTGATATGAAACAATTGAGCTGATTCCCATTTTTTGACGTCTTCCCAAAACAGACTGATATGTTAAAAAACTAACACGACGTCGTTTGGAGGAAGAGGGAAATTGTGATATGGTCCCTCATAATTTAGATGAAGTCAGATAAGACTTCCAATAAATTAATGAAGTGATTAAAAATCCATTTGGGAAATAAGAATGGGCCAGAATGAGCCATCAAAGTGACGAAGTTGTATCCCTGTTTCATCGCAAAAAGTCTACAAAGTTCAAAGGTTAAATAAAGCACATAGATTGTAATGCCAGAATTTAGAACTCTTAGATGTTCTTTTGTGTCTTGTAGTAGTTTTTATATTCCTCCTAGTTCTAAGATCAGTATGGATTGTCTACCTTAAAAGGCAAGAACACGTACGAGGATACTGCTTTTCTTATGTTAGTATGAGAAGAGTTTAATATGGTTCAATTAGGAGAAACTGGATCCGGTTTATTCAGTTGCAGTTTGGTTTCACCTGTGCCTTGATAAGAAATTAATAACAAATATATCTCGAGGCTGAAGGGATGTTCAAGAACTCAGTCTTATATAAACACAAGGCACAGTGCTGTATTAGATTTTCAAGAACTCAATCTTGAAGTAATCTTCCAGAGAAAGTTCGATTATTGTATGTTCACATCGAGCATGAGATGTGAAATCCCATAAGCTAGAAGAGTCCCATGGACTCTCACTTCCTTTTAATACCACATTAACAAAGCATTTCTCAAAAACCGATTGCAAATGCAAACATAAGAAACCATAAGCATGATGCACAAATCACGGAAACGATGATTCTCTATTCTTACTCTCTAGAAAAACGAAGAAAACCCAAATTAAAAAAACAGTTGCATTACTCGCAACTCCTGGACGACTACATTTTGTCCATCTATCTTGCCATGGCATATTATATTCCTCTGCTAGGCTCATTATAGCTAGCTATACCTGAAACCACACATTATAAGAACTAGAGGCTCTGTGAATCTAATCCAGGACACTTGTTCGAATCCAAATTCAATACCGAAACAGTTGCAGAGCTCCCTTTGTAATCAACCCAATACTAATTAAGATGCAGTCCGAATCTAATCTTGAACTGAAGAGCAGGTTCACACAAGCTCAAAAATCAATGGATCGAAGAATATTTCATTATCAAAATCAAGAGAGTACATTATAATATAACTGACAACTTGTTCTTGCGAAATAGAAGAAATCGATTACAACAAGCAAACACTATCAAAGATATAAGGAAACACACAAAGGATACAAACACTATCATCTTCTTCTTCTTTTTTTTATAAGAGATTACCGCAAATGGTCTGATAAATCTGAAACCATTTCCTATGAAATTTTACCCTTTTTCTTTTGTTCACTCGGAGCGATTAGCGAACCTCTCAACCTTCTCGTCGTTGAGATTGATCCCAACCATGGCTTCTCCAAGCCCACAGCTCACCTCCACAAGCATCTCTGGGTCACTGTAATGAGTCACAGCCTGAACAATGGCACGCGCGCGACGAGCTGGATCGCCGCTCTTGAAGATACCGGAACCGACGAAGACACCGTCGCATCCAAGCTGCATCATGAGAGCTGCATCGGCCGGAGTAGCAACTCCACCGGCGGCGAATTGGACGACGGGAAGACGGCCAAGCTGTTTGGTCTGCATCACGAGATCGTAGGGAGCGGCTAGTTTCTTAGCGAAAGTGAAGACCTCATCGTCGTCCATGTTTCGCAAAACCCTAATGTCACCCATAACCGACCTCACATGCCTCACGGCCTCCACAATGTTCCCAGTTCCGGCTTCACCTTTGGTCCTAATCATCGCCGCACCCTCACGGATCCTCCTCAGAGCTTCGCCGAGGTTCCGGCAACCGCAAACAAAAGGGATCCGGAAATTATGCTTGTTGATGTGGTGATCCTCATCGGCCAGAGTCAAAACCTCGCTCTCGTCTATGTAATCGATTCCAATTGCTTCGAGGATCTGCGCCTCCACGAAATGACCAATCCTAGCCTTGGCCATCACCGGAATCGTAACGGCCTGCTTGATCTCCTTTATCATCTGAGGATCACTCATCCGAGCAACCCCACCTTGAGCGCGGATATCCGCCGGAACACGCTCCAAAGCCATGACGGCGCAAGCACCAGCTTCCTCGGCGATGCGAGCCTGCTCGGCGTTGACGACATCCATGATAACTCCACCACGGAGCATCTGAGCCAAACCAACCTTAACGGAGAACGGAGATTTCTTCGCCTCCGTTATCGCACCGTTACCGTACACCGCCACGACGCCGGTTCCTTCCATTGTCAACGGAATCGAGACTGAAGAAATTTTTTTTTTTTTTTTGTGTGTGGAGAAAATGGAAGAAGATTGATGAAGCGATTTCTGGCCGGTCCTCGCCTATCTAGGATTAGGCTTTATAGTGAGAGTTTGTGGCGGTGTAATAAAAGAAGAAAAAAAAATAGAAGATGTTTTTCTATTTTTTAATTAAATTATTTATTGCATCTTTCATTGGGAAAAGTGGGATTGGTTATGATCGGGCGGTCTATATTAAAAACACGCGATTTCGATTTTCGGGTTAACACACATGTTTAGTGGACTGCATTTCATACTTTGGCAGGCTAAATTAGATATTTGAGAAAGAATTATTAATCCGAGTAGTCCGAAATTTGGTATTGCTAATCAGCGAATGTGCATACGCTGTAAGAATTGCAGGTCATTTCGACCCAAAAAAAAAACAATTGCAGTTCTAGCCACTACTACCAACGTTAACCTTTGTGTAGCATATGTATTTCAACTGAAAAAATCTACTTGAATTAAGTGATAGTAGGTTGATAATTTTGTCACCTCGTTTGAGAAAAGCATCTTTTTGAAATTGTTAGCATCTATAACAGACGAATTAAAATATTTTTAAATAGAAACCAAATAATTTTCAATAATATACACAAACTATGAAGATATTAACGATTTACCATGGATGAGTCTGCATTAAATCACTAATGTTTGAACTTTGAGTCCTTTAATTAGTCTAGTCATGTTAATCATTTGGTCAAACAATCCAAAATGTTTCTACAACTTAACTTTTTGTTAATTTAAATACATATTTATTTATGGGAAAAATCTTCTGACACCAAGAAATGTAACTGGACCTCGTAGAATCCACGACTGTCGCTCTAGTCCGCCCCATTCATTGTTTGCATAAAAGACAAAGAAAAATAAAGTTGGCAGAAATTGAATTGCACGCTTTTAAAATTGATGGAAAACATATTTTTCTTCTTTAATTTTACACTTCTTTAGTGACCAGTTGATAGGCAATCGTTTCGGAATGGGATTGAGACACATTTGGGAGTACGATAACTATTCATTTTTTTTAAAAAAACATTAGTTTTTAATTGCAGTATTTCAAAATAAATTGGTTGAAAAAAAAAGAAAAACAGTCCTAAATAAAAATCTCAAGAATAGCAGCTTAGGATAATAAAAGAAATAAATAGGCGGCTGTGGATTGAAAAGGAAGGCCCGCCTCTCGTTTGCCAATCAATAGATTTTTCCACTCACTCGACCCGACGGCCCAACACTTCCAACTTGGTCTTTTTTTACTACTTGACTGCAATAATGACAATTACATAAAGTCCACAAAAAATATAGTACTTGACTACTTTATGAATTTATCACTCTTTCATACAATTAAATTCGTTCCTCTAATTTGATACGGTTTAGGGGTGATAAATTCATATTACAAATCAACGAACAATGAATAAATCTAATCAAATTGTGTGTATATACACAGAAAAAACGGTCTTACGAGCAGTCAATGCACACAATTAACCCATTCTCGTTACATAACAAACACTGAATCCTTGATCCATCGCCAGAGACAATCCGGCGACTACCTCTGCATCCTTCACACATCAAGAACCTAAAACCATCGCATCGCCGGCAAATTTTATCTTCGGCGATTGGAACGCCGTCAAACAAAGCCCTAAGCCTTCCTTGCTCGTGCAGACCCAATACCCTCTGGGCTCCGCCTATGCACCTTCCCTTTACGAACAGAACCGGAGGCAAAACCTCTGTCTCCTCCTCCTCCGCTGAAATTCTCCGAAGCTCCTCCCTGTACTGTCTGTGCATTGACACATCCCTCTCGTAGTACTTAACCTTGAAGCTATCCAGCAGAAACCGGATCATGTTGCAGTCGTCGAATGTTTTTCTTATTCCTCGGAGAGTCGTTGTGTAGAAAACAACCGACTCCTCTCCTCCCGGAGGACACCGTTGCTCAAATTCCAATAACGGGTCGAGATGGGTATTTTCGTCTTTTCCACTGTCGTCTTCTGCTATCTGAAGGGGTATATCGTCATTTTCGTCTTTCCGTCTATCTTCTTCGGCTTCTAATAACGGAAGAGAGGTATCGTCGTCTTTTTCCATGTTCGTTTCCTCGACGGGAAAGACGATAACGTCTTCTTCATCATCGACTCTAGCTTCTCTGGAGAAATCGTTTATCCTCCTGAAGCACGCCACAGCTAATTCGAACGCTTCGATCAGCTTCGGATCGAAAAGCGTGCTCGAATTCAATTCAGGCCTTCTAAATCCAGATCCGATGATATTTCTTCCGATACCTATATCAGATCCACAAGACACTGCCGATTTACTATCTTTCCGGTCACAAGAAGCTCTCGGAATTTGATTTACCGGCGGCGGGGCATTCTCCTTGTCGCCAGAAGCTTCGTCTCCTTCTTTCTCGTTTTCCACAAGTTCCGCTACATCTGCAATTTGATCCTCAGGCCTTTGAGTGGATCTCCAGATAGAACCTGCTGTTATCTGGGGAATAGGATTAGATATCTTGGGAAGGTACTCAGAGATCCCATCTGCAGCTGAAAGCACCTGGAGAATCCTATCCTGATTGAGATATTCGCCGGCTCTAATCGATTTCAACTTCTTTGCAAACTTCATTCTCGATGACTTCATCTCCACTGTTCTGCTTCACCGGAAATCTGTAGCAATCAGATCGAAGCTCGTTGGGGATAAGAAGGCGATAGTAGGTTAAAAAGAAAAAAGGCGATGATGAGAAGAGCAGAGTGATGATATGATTCAATTTCAACCCCAACGGCTAGAAAAGACGGTGGCTTCTTTTTTTTCGGGGCAAAACAAAGGAGGGAGAGAGATCTAGTACGCTTTGGTGCACTGAGATTTTTGTATATTAACCACTCATTAATTTAACACTTTAAGCAATACACGTTTCACGCCAGAGGATAAAACGCAACGGTCCCAAAAACTCGCGAGTTGCAAACTTCCAAGAAATTAAAGCCTCTAATATCGGTGTGCTAGGCAATTTTGAACATATATGCAAAAAAAAACGGCGATGTATAATCAGATGGGGAACATTTCGTAAAAAAGAAAAGAGTTTAAACCAAAAAATTTACAAACCCATCAAGAGGTTTACGTCACTGAGTTTGTCTTTAAGTAGACAGACACACACTGCTTCAAGTCGGTAAGTTTTGCTCCATGCTAATTTCTTTCTCCTATTGGTTTAGTTTTCTACAGGAGTTGTCGGCAAGCATACCAACTTCTTCTTCCAAAGACTTTAATCGCTTGTTCCGCTGCATCTAGCTCAGTAAATTCTCTCTAGAGTTGGGCGAGGGGACTACCGGACTAGACGGGCACACGCTTGCCCCGGTACTTGTCAAAGAACTGCGCATAACATAAACAAAAACGAGCCAATCAATCGCATTATGCAACAGAGTATAAGTGAATTTTGATGGAAACTAAGAAAACACCTGGTAACCCAATATCATCAGAACCAAATAGAGAGCTATCCATTGTAATTTGGAAACGTAAAACTGGGAATTATAGAAGTTATATATGTGGATCTCTCCCACCCAGCTTGAGCAGCTTATTTGGACTCAATCGTAATCGACAATGTGTGGTGTTCGAAGTATACGGGTCTCATGTGAAGTTGTTTCCCATGAAGTCTGTCTTTCATGTTCTGATTTTTTAGAAATCTAAATAAGTTTTCTTTTCCAGTGAATTTTTAATGGGACACATACCGATCTTATATATGGTTGCTGAATGATCCAACCGAGGACGGGTATCTTTTGAGCAAAAACTGCCAAGGTTGGCCAGAAGCCACTGAAAAAGAAAACGTTGTTAGTAATTGTCCACATGCAAAACCAGTAAGGGAGAAGAGAAAGCAAACGAACCTGAAGAGTACAAAGAAGCCATAGGTCTCCAGCATCATCCCCAGGATAGGCCATCCAATGACTACAAAGAAGAAGCCGGCCCCGAAAGAAATGGTTCCCTGAGTGGATAGCATATAAAGAAATATGTAAACACCCCGTCCCACTGAGCCAGGGATACTGACGAGGAAGAGAAAATTGGAAACCAAACAAACCTTATAGTTTTGACGCTTCATGAAAAACTGCATGGTAGACTTGAGGCCAATGGTTAGACTAACCCCAGAGACGAAAAGGATCTAAGGAAGACCAGAAAAGAAACGAGGGCTCAGTAAAAGTTCCGAATACAAGCATGAATAGCAGACCCTTATGAGGTACTTACATTTCCCATGGCAAGTAACCCCTTATCAAACATTAAGATCATCCCCAAAAACGAGAAAAACACGCCAAATCCTGTCAGGCCTAACCCAATTTCTGTTTCAAAGCACATAACAAGCGATTAAGTTCAGCAGGAATAACTTTGTACCCTGATAGTAAAATAAACTGAAAATAAATGGGTTCCAACAATAACAAAATAACATTCAATGATCCACTCGCTTAAGAACGCGATGAGAAAAAGATGACCTTATTAACTAAGTAGAACTAAGTAACAGGTATCTCTTCAACCAGAACGAATTATTCACAGAAATCACACTGTAGACGTACTTTTTCGGTCATTCATTTCAAAGGACATCATGGTTCCTGGAATCAGCTGCTTCTACCTTTCACTGCGACAAGTGAAAATAAGTTGAAATTCAGGAATAAGACATTAGTGTTTACAAATGTGCACATGGCTTCGCATTGACTCAGATATACATACATAAGCCCCGCCCATATAGATCCAAAACTTTCGAATCAGTATTGGCGAAAATCAATATTTGGAAACATTCTGAGGTCGACTAGATATACCAGTTACGAGATCAAACATATAACTCTAACGTAGCCCAATAATATACTTGTTCAATCGAAAATAGACTGCATACCCAAACAATAGTCTGCACACCGAACGTCGAACGAGTAGAGAGATTCAACGATACTAGAACCGATCTAATCAGACGAATTGTAGATAGACAATGCATTAATTGAACAGATTCAAGTGAAACGAGGATCATGACAAAGGAAAATTAAGCGGAATCCAACCAAAACCGCTGTGATGCAGAGGAGGATGTGACGTAACTTACAGATCTATAAATCGACAAGGAAGAACGCGGTGTAAACCTAGCACGCAGGCTCCTCGAAGAAGATCTACAAGACGCCATAAACACATCAGGCGAAATTTAAGCCGGGATTAATAGATCAGCGAAAACAACGTTACCAGAAAGGCAGAAATTATGACGGAGCACAAAAAAGATAGGGAGCCCAGAGAAAGAGATAAATTAACCTGCTAGGAGAGACCTGGAGACAAATGGCTAGAGAGAGCGTAGAGAAGAAGAGAGGGCGAGGTCGCGATTTGTAACCAGAAAGCAGAAATCAGAACCCCCTGAGCCCAAACGGAAGGAATGATTTAGTGCTCTAGGGACCAACCTGAATTATGTGTCCTCTCCATTCATCAAGTGACACATGGCACTCTTTTGTCAACCGGTGTACGTAATAATCAGTATACTCTGCTAATGTCAATTTTTTATAATCTGACAAATAAAACATTAGTTTTCACAAAGAAGATTACAAAATTTATGCAATACAAACCCCCATCATTTTAAGGAAATTTTTATAAAAAATTACCCCACAAAAACAAGGTTTTGTTCGCCAATAACCACGGAATTATAAAAAACAAACTAATGTATTTTCTTTTTTCTTTTCCATAGTTAGAATCCCCGTTTACAATGGCAAGTATTGAAAAAAGCTGGACAACAAACTAGTGTTATAGCAAATTAAACCACGAAAATACGCTGCAATTTGCAAAGTGTAAATCAAAACTTAGACTGGAACGGAACGGGGAAAATAAGATTTCAGATGAGCCGGCGAGAGTCAATGAAATATGGTTACAAGTACAACCAAACCGAAACTCCAGAATCATTTCATATACAGGAGTAACATTCACCAGCTGCTGATTTTTTTAAAAGGGACTTTTTTTGGCTTTCTCCATCCCCCACATTTTCTGTCTTTACCTCTATACAAATTCGGTAATGCGAGAAATAAAAGCACAAAAATGTGCACTGTATGTTCTGGATTTCGACATGTTAGACGTTAAAGATCTTCTTCACCTTCCTGATCTTCCTTCGACATACGGGGCAAAATCCCGAAGTGTCAGCGATCCTGCGTATTGTAAATCCAGTTTTTGAGCATCATCAATGTTCAGTCTTGGTCAACCAGCTAAAAGAATGAAAGGATTAGTTATTACCGTGTCCCGCACTGGAAGCAAGCAACGCAGTGTCCACAAGAGAGGAAGAAACAGTCTCTAGGCGCATCAAAGCAAATCGCACAGAGATATCTTGAACTACTGTGGGCTTCACCGTGTGCACCTTCCAATTCCTCCGTACTTGTCACGATAGAACTGTAGGACGAGCACCAGCTCGAGTTATCATCATCTTTTCCCGGAATAAGAGGAGCTACATCATCATTTTCATCATTGGTTTCGTCTTCAGAAGCTGTTTGTCTTTTATTGAAGAGACAAGAGACGATTAACAATAGTGCTGTAACTACACCTGTAATAATTATCCAATGGGGGAAGCAAAAGTTTATGATAAATCCCAGCGAAAAGATCGGTTTCTAAAACTAATGTAATATAGATAAAACATTACCCATGCAAACAATGTATGCAATCCACCTTGGCTCGTAAGAGAGCTTTGCACAGAACTCATTCTTAGAATTGTTCTGCACAACAAGAAGGGGGTAGGATTCAGAATGGTTCATAAGATATCTTCTGAAATATGCATAAGAATGTGAAACATCTTGTATTGATCTACGAATCCTTTGTAAGGAAGAGTGAAATAGCAAGACAAGATATGGGTCGCATACCAGCTTTGGACCGGGCGATGTTAGTACAGCAGCATTGGTTCCAAATAATGGAACACTCAAAGTGCACTTGTCATTGGGAAATGTGCAATTGTAATAAGCATTTGTAGTATCATACAATACCGCCGCAACTTGAATGTCAATCGTAGCCTGAACAATGTAGATATGGTGTGAGAGCAATGTATAATCAGACAAAAAGAGAGCTATTTGGGATTAGAAATCGACCAATATATCGCAGTAAACTACTAATAAACGAGGCTCTTGTTTCATAGGAAAGCAATTCGTGTTGTTGTATAGGAGTGTAATTAATCTAGAAATCTAAGATCTAGCATATATCATCATAAGTTGCTTCTGCTATTACCTTCACTTCATTCAGGTATACGTTGCCTACTGCAATATAATAACTCGACGACTTAGTTATGTCCTGCTCGATGAAACCACTATCTGTCAAAAATAAAATAAGGTGAATTGTGAGTGAAGTCATGAAAATTCAGAAGAAAAGCTCTCATGTTAAAACCTCGGGTTACTAACCAGAGATTAGATGCCATGATAATGTCGTGTCTGGACGCGTAGGGTCTTGAACCCATTCAGAGAGCCCATCCACACCTACAATTACAAATCCCTAAATATCTCAATTACTCAACATCTATTCTATCTTAACAGGCAATAACATTCACGAGTACAAAAAGAATTCTCAACATCAAATCAGGGGAAGGAACAAACTACAGCAGTCAATGCTCGCAGGTAGGGTTGCAAAGATAATTACAGTGTAGGAGCCTTATTGAAATTAGACAAAACATTATTAGATAGCACATAAAAATCTTGCTAGTGGAAAATTCATCGATCCAATGGATTCAACCATAAGCCGTGATTTGAAACCAGTTTGACACATGAAATTCCTCCTACAATACATCAGTATACAACAACCATGGGAATCATTCCAGCAGTATTCGTCTCGGTGGATCCCAAAACACCACCAAACTCAAGAAAACGCCAATAAACCCTCGTGGTGAGAAATTAAGTAACCATCAAAAGGAATACATGAGCGTCTATCTAACTTACTGAACTAATTATCATTAGAAAAGGATTCTTCTCTAGCATACCTTGGGCTATCACAAGATAGAGGGAAGAACCCACAGATTCAATGTTGTATGAAACTTTAACTCGCGACCCTTTGTTCAAATATTGTATCCAATACTGAAAAGAAAAGAAAAAAGAAGCAAAAGACAAGGCATCACCACCCGTTTCATAGCCATTCCTAAATAACAGAGGTAAAGAGCATCGAGAGAAGTTACCTTGTAAGAGTCATTTGGCACAGCTAAATAGTGAACTTCAGACCAATTGGCCAGAACATCAAGCTGTGGGGCTTGGTTCAATCCGTACAGCATCATACCGGACCCCTTGTTCCCTAATTCTTCCACCTTGAGAAAATATTCGGCAAAGGTAGAAACAGGGATATATCAGAAAATGGTGGATCCTTATGTCAAAGTCTCAGAGAGGAGGGATTAGGGGACGTACAATCACATTTTGGACGAAAACTGAAGTTGGCTTGATAAGGAAGGAGGAGTTTGGTCCCAACCATACGTTCGTTGTTCCGTAAAGCCCCAGAATCAAAGTCATCGACACTGAAACAAGACAAGATCAACAATCAAAACAATTCACGTACAAGGAAACGCAGCATCAAAAGAGAAATCCATCGGAAAATCTAATCTCTCACCGAAGACACAGAAGGTAGCGACGACGACAACGCAAGACCAAGGATCTTCGGCATTTGAAGTATTCCTCGCGTTCTCCGATGCAACAATGCTCCCATGGCGGTAATCGTACTCCGAACGATTCCATGGCGGTCGATCACGATGGTCGAAACCGTTATCTTGGCCGTGTTCAAAACGAATATAACCGCCTTCTTCGCGGGTCACAGGCGGAGAAGAAGAAGACGACGGGAGAGAATCCGGCAGCGACATCTTGCGATCCGATTACAAGTATGAAGAAATCGGATTGAACAAGTTAAAACCCTAACCGCAGGTTTGGGGTTAATAAGATTGAGGACCGATCGATGACAGAGATTTGAACGACGGGTCGGCTTCTTCTCTTTCTTCATCGTCACGTTGAATGGTGGATTGACAAAATTGAAGAGAGAGGACTTGGAAAAGGTAAAACAATACTTTCTCTCTCTCCCTCCTTTTTAGTTAAAAAAATCTTTTTATTGGTTTAGATTAAATTGTACATTTGGATAAGATTAAACGACGACGTTCACTAATTAAATCGAAATTATGGTCGAATCGAATCTCTTTTGGCTCGGAGTCTTCGGACAGACTGGTCTCGTCCTTAAAGTTACTGTAAGAGCCATGTCCATCTGTCATCAGCGACGGTATTTCTCGTAAATATCACATATAAAGAGGGCTTATGCGTAATTACATTATGAACACAAAACTCGAGTCTTGGTTTCCCTTTCCAGTCTGGTTTTCTCGAGAGGCAAAAGGAAGAAACCAGATCTACCTAGAAAAAAAAATTAACCCCCAAATTCAATTTCAAATTCGAAGCCCCAAGAAACCCTAAACTTTTCAATCTAGTTGCTGCTTCTTTCAATCGAGCCGGGGGTTTGGGACCTCGTACATTGCAGGCGATGGGCGATTTCAATCTCGCTCTTGTGATTGTGGCGATCGTTGTCTGCGTCATTGTCTTCATCTCCAGCATCTACCTCCTCGTCAACTATCAGCATCCAGATGATGCGAACCAGGCCTACTTCCCCAAATTCGTCGTTGTTTTTGGGTTATCCATTGCCATGATCTCCATTCTCATGCTGCCGGCAGATGTGGCGAACCGGCATGCTTGTCGACATTCGATTTACAACGGCGCCTGCAATCTCACCTTACCCATGAAGAATCTCTGGCTTGCCGTTTACATTGTTGACGCGGTGCTTGTCTTCTTCATTATCCCCTTCGCTATGTTTTTCTATGAAGGCGACCAGGACAAGTTTGTTTCTCCACGGATCTTAACTCGTGAGCTACATTAATAGTTGAAAATTTGCCAAAATTTCTGATTGTGGGCTCGCCTTTTCACTGCAGGAGTCTTGGAAAGAGGATAAAAAGTGCTTTGATTTGGGTGGTTACTACAGCTGTTGTTTGTGCTCTCGTGCTTGGAATTTTATACGGTTAGTTGTTCACTGTTCTTTAAGTTTCTGAGATTATGTTGTTTTAGCTGGAGTGGTGATTGACTAATAGTGGGATCGTTTAATCTTTTCTATGATGCTTTAAAGTTTGCTTTTTGGGTTTATGTTCCTTGAGTTTCTGTTTCTAATGTTCTTCTACAATGTCTTAGGAGTCATCGGGAAGGTCGACTTCTCTGTCAGGCACTTGTCCTCCGCCACAACGTCTTTCCCTACTTCATGGCAGTTTTCAAATAATCAACCTTGCATCGGTAACACTGCTCGTCAGGTAATACTTGTCTCTTGATTGCCTTCTTGGTATAACTTACGTCTATGGAAAGGCATATTTCAGTATGTAACATGTTTTCTACTCTGTTGGAATTTGGATTGATTGGCAGTGCTCAGCATATACAGCTAATGCCGCTTCTGAGAAGACATGGACCATGCGAACAACGTTTCCAGAATATGTTGTTGCTCTTGCTACAATCGTTGGATCAGTGCTCTTCACGGTATGAACATCGTTCTAAAAGGTGTTTTGTGTTGAAAATTACTCCTTGTTGGCGTGGAAGGCATATAATCGTTCTTATATCATGACTTCGTTGTCTTCTTTTATAGTTGACCGACTTTTGGTGGCTGTCATTTTTAAGGTTTCCTATAAATATTCTGAGGAACTCTTTTGTACCATATGTTTTAGATATTTGGTGGTGTTGGTATTGCTTGTCTACCCTTGGGACTTATCACTGCATTCATCAGGCGACCAAAGGCTGTTATCACTCGGTCTCAGTATATAAAGGTCCATTCTGTTGGTTATTGTTGTCTCCACGAGAAAAGCTTATCCTTTCTTATTTCGGGTCATTTTCACTCTCAGTGGCCTTACAATTCATCTAAATTTTTTCCAGGAAGCAACTGAACTAGGTAAAAAAGCAAGAGAACTAAAGAAAGCAGCTGATGCACTTCATCAGGAAGAAAGAAGTGGTGCTAAGGGCAGGAAGTGGAGGAAGAATGTGAAAGCAGTCGAAAAGGTACAACATCATATCTGAAGGTTTGGGATCTTAATACGAATTTTTTCCATGTCTACCAAACTTGGCTGATGTGAAAAACTTGGCTGGGTGATCAATCCTAGTGAAAAGCTAGCTAAAAAGTAGAAAACAGTTTCGCCATAAAGTCATTAATATTGCCTGTGGATTGTGGATTTCGTTGCTTTACATGTGCCATGCAGGAGTTGCTCCAATTGGAAGAAGATGTGAACCTTTTAGAAGAAATGTATCCTCAAGGAGAAAAGGTAGGTTACAGTATTTCAGTACTCTATCTTTCTATCTATGTTATCCAACTATTCCCTTGCCTGGTTATTTCAGGCAGAAACTGCTTGGGCTTTCACCGTCCTTGGATACTTGGCCAAGTTTATTCTTGGAATCATAGGGTTGGTGTTTACATAATCTTCTTATTATTTTACACAGTCACTCTAAAATCCCTCGGTTAAGCTGTAATTGAATTATTTGTCTTTTTCTCTTTGAAGATTGATCGTTTCAGTGGCTTGGATTGCACACATCATCATATATCTACTTGTTGACCCTCCCCTCTCCCCTTTTCTCAATGAGGTTTTCATCAAACTGGATGATGTCTGGGGTAACTTCACTTTCTTTTTTAAAAAAGAATCTTGTTATATATATTTGACTTACCTGAATCATAGACTTTGATATATTTGACATTTTCTTCTTCTCTAGGTCTTCTGGGCACCGCTGCCTTTGCTTTCTTCTGTTTCTACCTGCTACTTGCTGTTATTGCCGGGGCAATGATGCTTGGTCTGAAGCTGGTCTTCATTACCATTCATCCAATGAAGTAAATTTATCTTATAGTTTTGTGAAACGATTTTTTGCTATGTCAGAGGTCTTTTTTTTTTTTTTTTCTTTTGGTTTCTCATTAGCCATATTTACTCGTTTTCAGATGGGGAGCCACTCTAATGAACTCTTTCCTCTTCAACGTCGGTCTCATCCTTCTATGTTCTATCAGGTAGGCTTCTTTGTTCTCGTAATTCCTCGTTAGCTGATGGCATCAAAACTCAAGAGTAAAACGTAACTTGAATTCTTACAATCCATTTATTGTGGCTCACATAAAAATCCAGTGTGATTCAATTCTGCGCTACTGCATTTGGATATTATGCTCAAGCCACTGCGGCTCAGGAGATCTTTGGACACACTTTGCAGTCTCTTCGCGGAATTAAGTACCTATACAAGTAAGTAATGATGGGCTTTTTTTTTGCAAATATACTGGTAGTTAATATGCTGACTATATCCGTCTTCTTGTTGAATATATATTTGCAGGTACAATGTTTTCCAAATCGGTTTTGTTGTGCTCGCAGGGCTGACCTTTTTATATTACATCGCCTTTGTAAGTCTTGTATGAGGGTTGTTTATTCCCAAATTAAATGTCATAAGTCATTAGAGAAACTCATGGTCTTGTGTGGGTGACTTTTGGCAGGGATGGAGAAGAAAAAAACCGAGCGGTAGATTCCAGCTCTCTACCTAACGTAATTAATCTTTTTTTTCTTCATCATTTCTCTTCCCTTTCTTCTTTTTGTATCTACGAGAAGGTCTCAGTTGTTGTTGTACCCTACACTCTTTTTATTCTTCTTTCTTGTGTAACAGTAGGCTTTCTTCTTTGTATTTGGAATACCCGTTCATATGACCATTACTTGGTTGAGAACTTGAGATTGTGTGGGGACAAAATTCATGTAACTATTACTTATGTCTATTGTATCATTTCGAATACCTCGTCCATGTAACCATTACGTTTTGACGTTGGGATGGGATGGTTTATCTTGGAAAAAATAGAGGACATGGTTTCAGCCAAATTACTTTGGTGGTGATCGGAGGCGCAACAAGATGAAACTGCTTGGTGAAGCTATAGGAGATGATCGGGCTTCTGCTTGAACACTTTGATCTGTAGTGGCCTGCTAGAATGTTTAATCGATTTTCACCTCGTAAAATTTCCCTACTTGGTCAACTTCAGGCTGAAGTCTTCAGCTGTCGTCATAATAAATTAGAAAAACAAAAAAAACAAAATTTCGTAGTCTTAAGAGCAAAAGAGTGAGTCGAGACGGTCTGTCTACGTCTGCCATGGATATAGCTCTCTTCTCGCCATCTTCCCTCTTCGCCGGCGACGATGACTCCTCCGGTCAGTTATATCTCTACTCGTCTTTTTGATCGAAGAATGTACATACATAGCGAAACGTAATTGTAATTTTTTTTCTCAGATGGAGAGACGACGGAGACGAGCCAGAGCTTCGTTGAGAGGAATCACCAGTTTCCTGGAATCGTAATTTCTTCGCTCCCGATATCAGTCTCTTACTTGATTCGATTCCCGATTTTAGTTTGATGTTCTCCGTTACCTGAGCTTCTGATTTGCAGGGCTAATATTTACATCATTAGGTTACTTTTGGGGGGTTTAACTGTGGAATCCACGAATTCGTTGTTCTTGAAGAATGATTTAGTTACTGAGCTTTAAAGTTTTAGGTGTTTAGAGTATTACACACACAAGTAAAAGTAATGAGTGATTATTCCTTGTTGGAACAGGAATTGCATATCCGGGAATTCGGTTTCCACCAGCTGAATGCAAACTTGCTGTGGCCAGGTACATTTGCCTTTGCAGATTGGTTATTGCAGCATCGACACTTTATCCAAAGGCGGCGTTGTCTCGAGATTGGAAGGTACTTCCTTTCTTTCTCTTTGTGTCCTAGTTCCCAACTGCGCTTTTATATATATATATATATATATATATATGCCAAGGCCACTGTTCTTCGACACTGACCAGGTTCTCTCGTCTTGAAATCAAAATAAGCAGCGGCACGGGTGCTCTAGCTATCTTTCTTGCCAAAGAGTTTAGTCTCGACATAACTACTTCAGACTACGCTGATCAGGAGATTGAAGACAATATTGCTCACAACTGTATTGCAAACAAACTAATCCCTTCTCTGCCCCATATCAAGCGTGAGCTTCCTTTACCACTCACATCGAATCGCTTTCTTGTCCTTTGCTCTCTTTACTTTATTCTTGTCTATTATGACAGATACATGGGGAGATGAATTTCCAATACCGGAACCAGATTGGGATTTGATCATTGCCAGTGATATCCTTCTATGTAAATGAAATATTGAAATACCTTCTTCTTTCCCATTCGGTTTATCCCAAAACTATATATATTTACATTTCCATGCTTTTTTTCCCCTTGCAGATGTGAAACAGTACCCAAACTTGATAAAGTCTCTCACTTTTCTTCTCAAAGCCTACAAACCAAAAGATGCTAATGTCGTTTGTCCAACGGAATGCAGGCTAAATGGTCAGTGTCATTTTCAAAACTCCTTTTCTTTTTGTCATCACAACCTCACACCATAAGAGATCTTATCAATACCCTTTTACCTTGTAGGAGCAGACACGGAACTGCCTCGCCCTGCGTTCTTAATGAGCTGGAGACGAAGAATCGGGAAAGACGATGAGTCTTATTTCTTTACTGGTTGCGAAGATGCTGGCCTCGAGGTGAAGCATCTCGGAAACCGAGTTTATTGCATCAATCTTAGAGTAACCAACCTCTGAAAAACAAAGAAAAAGAATCCTCAAGAATAGGTTAATGAAAACTCATGAATCTTCCACAGATCGCTCGCCTCTGAAATTTAGTGTTCTGTATGTTACGCTTGCAGCTTATTTGGATTTTTGCTTTTTGGGTCAAAGTTAAGGTGAAATAAAAAAAAACAGACAATCTATAAAAAAAGATATGATTACTAAAAAGTAGAAATAGCTCAAAACATTCACAAAGCAGATTTGCGTAACGTAGTGTCGTAGAATCGTAGATGTATATAAACAAACAATTCCGTAGTTATGGTGTCAATTTTGTTTGCCATCGATTAAGAAATAGTATATTTTGGTTGTTTTGTATTGTTTCTTTCTTTTTAAGGCCCCGGGCCACCAAATGCATATAAAAGTCGAAAGCACTTGATTATTCTAAATTAAGGCTACGTACCTATTGACTTTTAGAAATTTCGAGCGAGCTTCGCAAGATGAAGTCTGGACATAAGCTAATATTTTGATTTTATATGGGACGACGATTCGTCAAATCTGTGTGGAATAAGACACGGATAATATTATTAAAAGAATTCGAATGATTTTACAAATAACTTTCCAATCAAGAAAAGGGAAAAAAAAAGAGAGAAATGAAGATAACGATTAATCTACTTTCTAAAAATACATCATTTAAATTTCCACAGTGAATCCCAAAAGATATTGGCCAAACTGAAATATTTTTTTGTTATCATAGTTAAATTAAAATCAATTGTTTGTGATTAAATAAATTTGAAAATAAGGAAAATAATCAAAAGAGAATATTCAATTAGCTTAGTTGATTGGACAAGAAATATTTAGTGGTGGTGAATGAGATTTTGTAGTGGGGGCGAATTAGTTTTAATCCTTTACTTTTTTTTTTTCAGCGAAAATATATATATATATATATATTAAATTGATGTCACAAAATCAGAATACAACGTTTTAGTGAGCCATCTTGGTGGATAAATACAATCTGAAAAAAAAATATTGTTTGGAGGACCATTACGAGCCGTATTTCCATTTCGTAAACTTTCGTTTGAAAATATGAGTAAAGAAAATGTGGAGCCGTATTTCCATTTCGTTTGACATGTGAAAAAGAAATATGAGTAAACTGTTGTTTCCAATCTTTTATATCATCAAAGAGATTAAGAATAGAAATATCTTCTTGTTGCCCTTCAACAATTTTGACCAAGCTCTCGTTATCTCCTTCGAAGATAATGGAATCAAACTTAGAAATCTTAGAAATTTATTGGTGGCAATTGTCCCCATCTGTATCTAATTTAGATACAAACTTGGTAGACACATAAACGTTGACCGAAAAAATAAAATAAAAAATGATTAAACAAAGACGTCAAAAAGAAATATATATATATATATATATGCAAAGAAAACGTTCACGAATCACACGCGACAGCTTTTATAGGATAAATACATATTCACGACTCAAAACACAGATTCAAAGGGAAAAACGGTTTTTAGTTTTTAGCGAAGAGTCAACGAAGGAAATGTCTACGATAAGTACGGAATCATCGCCGAGTCTCTCCCTCGTGGAAAATGGCGGCTGGAGCTGCGGTTGCGGCGGCGGAGGAAGCGAGAAGCTGCTGACGGCGAGAGAGACGGCGGAGATATCGAGACATAACCGGCGAACGGTACAGAATCTATCAGCGACGTCGTTGATAAGGAAAAGATCGGATCTAAAGCTGATCTCGAGAGTTCGTTGGGAGTTTCTGAGAAGAATCTTAGCGAATCTTCAGGAAGTCGTTCTCGGCACTAAACTCTTTCTTCTCTTCCCCGCCGTTCCTCTTGCTTTCGTCGCTCACCGCTATGGATCTCCACGTGTATGCTGTTTTATTTCTATTATTTTTTGTTTAATTTCACAGTATACTATACTCTCGGAATTTTTAACAAGTCAATGTAACTTTCCCAATTATGTATTGTTAATTTTTAGTTTAGTTACGTTAATTTAATTTATATATGTTTTTGTTGTGTGTAACAAAAAAACAGGCGTGGGTCTTTGCGTTGAGCTTGCTTGGATTGATACCTTTGGCTGAACGTATCAGTTTTCTCACAGAGTAATTATTATTACTAATCTCTCTCATTTTTTTCATAAAAAATATTACCGATAAATAAATTCTAATTCCAAAATTCATTTTTTAATGTTATTTTTCTATTCTTCCTTATCAGGCAAATTGCTTTTCATACCGGTCCAACAGGTGATACTTTTTTTTTTTTTTTTTCGTTTCCCGACTAATGTAGTGTATCATTTGAACAGAACCGAATTATCCAGCACGAAACTGACTTCCGTTTTAACTATAGAAATTGCACCAAACTAAGTGCATTTTTTTTGTTTGTAACTATACAGTAATTTTAGGCACATTAAAGTCTGATATTTAAGAGTGCATGCATTGATCTCGGATTATTAATTTCTCGGTTTTAATATTTGGGAATATGAAATTAATGGTGGAAATAATTGGATGAATGAATGAAGTCGGGGGATTAATGAACGCGACTTGTGGGAACGCGACGGAGATGATAATAGCGATTCTAGCGGTTGGACAAAGGAAGATGAGGATAGTGAAACTCTCACTTCTTGGCTCTATCCTCTCCAATCTTCTCTTCGTCTTAGGCACTTCTCTCTTCTTTGGTGGTCTCTCCAATCTCCGCAAACTCCAATCTTTCGACCGCGTAAGTCCAAATTATCTCGTCCCAATATTTCCATTTCGTTTCAGCTACCAGAGTCATCAAGAGGTTTGGGTATTTTCGAAATTTCGTTCGGTTGGTTCGGCTTTTGGGGTTATCCGGGTTTTAATAGTTCGTTAAAATTTTGGTTTCTACCGGTATTCACATCTTGGTTTAGTTCAGTTAACCTCTTTTTTTTTTTGGGTCAGAGGTTCAGTTTAACTAATTTAATAATGTGTATATTCTTGCTGTGTTCACCGAATTATAAACACAAACAAAATTTATGTTTATAAAAGCATTTTCTATTGGGTTTTTTTCTCATAAAAATGCAAAAGCGGTTTAGTAAGATTCATATATCACTGTCTATTTTTTTTTAACCTCTAAACATTTCGAATACAATGATGGAACACAATTTCATAGAATTTTCACGTCTTTGATTTTTTACAAGAACAGAGACAAGGAGATATGAACTGCATATTGCTGTACCTGGCGCTATTGTGTCAAACACTACCAATGATATTAAGACTCACAACAGAGGCTGGAGGAACAGGAACAGATGCTAATGTTTTAGTTCCAAGAGTTGAGGAAATACTCACAGCAAGCGAAGATGGATCATATGTGGTTGTTCTGTCAAGAGCAAGCAGCTTCGTTATGCTCTTTGCTTACTTGGCTTTCCTCATCTTTCACCTATTCCCTTCTCGTCTCTCTCCTCCTCCTCCTCCTCCACAGGTTCTCTCTCTCTCTCTAAAACCCTTCAAAATATTTATGACATTGATTAATTGTGGTGCATGTTTCCTCATATCTAATGTTTATTGCTTCGCTAATATATATATAAAAAAAGAGGGACGTAGAGGAGGAAGAAGAGGATGTGTATGACGATGACGTTGGTGACAATGCAGAAGAAGAAGAAGCTGTAATTGGACTGTGGTGTGCGATTTTCTGGCTTATTATAATGACACTCCTCGTTGCTTTACTCTCCGACTACCTTGTCTCCACTATCCAGGTATGTTATAGTTACAATAGAGATCGAGGGTCACCAAATTGCACTGTAACTCGAGGTAGCACCTACGTTGACTAATTTTTTTTTTTTTTATACAGTATAAGGAAGCTCATATTAGACAATATAAGTTAATTAAACTCTAGTTGTATACCTGAACCAAATCATTAGTTCCTAAATGAATTTGAAATGAAAATCCATACACTTCTAAGTATTTTCAGTAGTTAGTTGCAGATTTATGCAAACGATTGTATTAAACCCATATATCGCATTAGAGTTTATATGTTATGATATGATGTTTATATTAAATGAAAAATATAGTATAATCTTGAAAAACTTAAATTTAATTAATTGACCCCAGTCCATTACGAGTAAAA